>NC_057801.1:657838159-657844061 GCF_018294505.1 Triticum aestivum | reverse complement strand
TAGGGTGTGGCATTTGGGCCTGCCCCACCCGAGACGACATCATTCACGTCTGTTTCGCCGGTCCGGCAAAGCATAGCACTGTGCCGGGTACTTCTCAAAACAAAAGCAAAAAACAGTGTCCGGCGTTGGGTCATAGGTCTGTCCGTCCCAATAGGTGACGGTTCGCGTCCTTCTGTCCGGCGATTGCGGAGTGGCCTGGACACGGTCACTCCGCAAATTCAATAAAAAGCGTGAATTTCAATAAAACAAAGATTGAATCCAACATGTAGACACACGAACGAAGACAAAACAAAGATTGAATCCCACCGGGTCCACCGAAAACCAGCACCAGTCTAATCCCACGAGATCCGCCGGAGATACAACTCCCCGCGCCCTTCGACGACACTAGACGCATCAGTAGAAGGGGGGCCAAGCGAGGAGAACTTTATTCCATCTTCACGGAGCCACTTCCCGCCTTGTATTCCTGAGCAGTACACAAACCCTAAACAAACTCATAAAACACTTAGGAAGATCCCTCCCGCTGGCAATGGTCGGCTCCACACCACCTCCATAACCCTAGGCCCGCAAGAGACGAGATGGACCGACGGCGACGCCGACGGAAGGTAGAGGAGCTCTAAGTTCTTTCTTGAGGAGGAGACGGCAACTCTAGATCGTATATCAATAATGTCTCCTAGTTACCACGGCAATTGTGTCACTAAATTTGTCCTAAATATCTGTATCGGACGGTCGAACGCGACATATCCTATTTGGCGTGTACGTTGCCAAATAGGCCAACTCTATTTGGCGCATCAGTCGCTACTTAGCGACTAAGCGCGTATCCACTAGCTCTTTCCGATTTTGGGAAGGTTCTAGAACCTTTCTAAACCGGTTTTCCCTTTTTGTGTGTGTTTCTTTTTTTCCTTTTTTAATCTCATTTTCTTATTTTTTTTTCATGTTCGTTTTTTATTATTTTATTTTAATTCTCATTTTTCTTATTTATTGAAATTATGAATATTATTTAGAAGCATGAATAAATTTTAATATGCAATTTTTAAAATCAGCAACTTTTTTCAAATTCTTGAATATATTTTACAATTGTGAACATTTTTTACTAATTCATGATTTTATTTGAAATAAAAAAATGGAAATCCGCAAATATATCTTAATACATGAAGATTTTTTGAAATAATGAATATTTTTCAAAATTGTGAACTTGTTTTACAAATTTGTGATTTTATTTGAAATAGTGAGCATTTTTTTGGTAATATGTGAACATACTTTGAATCAATGAACATTTAAATTGCGATTTTTTTTAAATTCACAAACAATTTTTTGTTGACATGAACATTTTTTTAATCGAGGAACTTTTTTTTGTAATTCAGAAACATTCTATCTGAATTGTTTGAACCTTTTTAATTCCTGGACATTGTTTGAATTTTCAAACAAGTATTCAATTTCACGGACACTTTTTAAATCATTTTTTTTTCGAACATTTGTTTTTGAAAATCATTGATGTTTTTGGAATGTACGAATACGAATATTTTTTTTAAATCATAAAGAGTTGAATCTCTTAACATTTTATGTTTTCTTAGACATTTTATTTCAAATTTCAGAACTTTTTCAAAATCCCGAATAATTTAAAATAACACATACAGAAAATAAAAAAGAAATGTAAAAACATTATGGCTGCACATGGGCCGGCCCATAAGGGCACACTAGGGGGGAGCGAGGGTATCATCAGTTGTCTAACTACAAGGGTGGAACCTTTTCTTTTTAACTAGTCTTAAAGTGGATGTCGCAGCCTTGAGTTCTTTTTATTGAAATTCACGAGATTGAAAACTAGGGTGTGGCATTTGGGCCTGCCCCACCCGAGACGACATCATTCACGTCTGTTTCGCCGGTCCGGCAAAGCATAGCACTGTGCCGGGTACTTCTCAAAACAAAAGCAAAAAACAGTGTCCGGCGTTGGGTCATAGGTCTGTCCGTCCCAATAGGTGACGGTTCGCGTCCTTCTGTCCGGCGATTGCGGAGGCGATCGCGTCCAGGGCTTAGGGTTCCCTGTCCCCGCCGTCCTGGAACTCCGATCTGGTCGCCGCCGGCCGCTCGGGGGGCGCTCTTCACGAAGCCGCCGAGTCCTCTCCATCCCGTCCAATCCACCATAAGCCTTCCGCGCGGGTCCTAGGGGCGCGCGGTCGTAAAACACCTAAAACCCTAGCTAGGAGAGGAGGAAGTGGGGAGAGAAGAGGGGTGTGATGGAGGGGGTTGCAGGACTGATGAAGGGTCTGAAGCTGTCAGAGAAGGAGAGGAAGGGGGTCAGGATCAAGATCGCGGACAAGGAGAAGGGTAAAGTCATGGAGGCGCAGGCGGTAGGGAAGGTAATCTCGGAGAAGTTGGCACATCCAGATGCGGTGAAACTATCCCTAGGGAAAGCATGGTGTCCGATCAAGGGGATTGATTGTAAGGAGGTTGGGGAGAACATGTTCCTTTTCACTTTCTTCCAAGAGTCTGGGAAGAGGAAGGCGCTAGAGAGCGGTCCCTGGATGTTTGACAAGGAGCTGGTCGTGGTGGAGGACTTCATACCACGAAAGAGGATGGAAGACTATGACTTCAGCAACATACCGATCTGGGTCCGGGTTTTCAACCTACCTCTGGGCATGATGAATGCTGAATCTGCGAAGGAGATTGGAAACTTCATAGGCCAGTTTGTGGAAGCTGACACTGGAACGGATGGGAACGCGATGGGGAGGTTTCTCCGTATAAAAATTAGAATGTCCATTAAAAAGCCATTAATGAGGGGCTTCATGCTGGATGAGGAGGAAGCTGGTAAGGAGCTCGGGGAGAAAGGGAGGAATGAGGGGAAGAGTGGAGATGAAGAGAAGGAAGAGGAGGGAGGCTGGTGTCGTTTTGAATATGAATATCTCCCCGATTTTTGTTACACATGTGGGATGATTGGACATGTGCAGAATGATTGTACTGATAAACCAAAGAAAGGAGAGGTATCACAGTTCGGTCGCTGGCGGAAAGCACCGATGGGGCAGAGGAGAACGGGTCCAGAGGAGGGGTTTTGGCGCACTGCAGGGCGTGGAGGTGGGGGTGGCCGTTACCTTAGTTACAATAAAGCTACTCAGAAATCAGGGAGTGGGAGTGACAGCCTTTCATGGCGCAAGAGTGATTCTAGTGGTCGCGGTGGTGAGAAGGAGGATGTAGGGGAGGAGGTGACTAGCCCATCCAAAACAGTCTATACGGGAGAGGAGGGGGACTCCTAAAAAGTTACTATTGACTGAAGAAGGAGTTGGGGGAAACGTTGTTGTGAGGAAGGAGGGCTATGTGGCACCAGGCACTAGTGGTAGCCAGGAGAGTAAGGAGGGGGAGCAAGTGGTCGCTATGTTGGTGGATGGGCAGGGTCAGAAGGCTGGGAAAAGGGGTAATCAGGGTGGAGGAGAGGGGGTGGGGATGCGGACAGTAATGGCTCTCGGGGAGGGCAGGGGAAGAATGTGGATGGCAAGAGGTATAAGAAGATAGCCAGGAAGGGCAGAGAATCTCAACAAGACAAGGGGAGGGAGAGGGAAAAGTTTTTAAGTCAGAAGAGGAGCTTGGTGGAGGAGGAGGTGAAGAAGGATAATAAGAAGTGTAGAGTTGTTGAGGAGGAGAAGGTAGAACGAAGGGAGGGCTCTGAGGAGCTTGGCAACAACGCTAGCATATCGGCCGGTCTGCAAGGGCAGCCCCGCCGGGAGCAATGAAAATAATTGGTTGGAACTGCCGGGGACTCGGGAATGGCCCGGCGGTTCGCAGCCTCCTCGACTTGGGGAGGATGGAGGAGCCCGATATTTTGTTTCTGGCAGAGACAAAATTGACCGTTAATGAGCTAGAGAGATTCAGGTGGATGCTAGGGCTTGTTCATATGACGGCCTGGAACCCAGAGGGGAGGAGTAGAGGGGTGGCTTTATTCTGGAGGAGGGGGATTGATGTGCAGATGCGCTCGTACGGGAGAAGACACATAGATGTGAACATAAAGGAGGAGGATGGAAGTGAGTGGAGGTTGTCGGGTGTGTATGGAGAGTCAGTAACTGATAGAAAGAAAGATACTTGGCGAACTTTAAAAAATTTGGGGTAGCAACATCAGGATGGAAGACCATGGTTGTGCTTAGGCGATTTTAATGAGATTTTGTCAGATGATGAGAAAGTTGGAGGAGCGATGAGGCCTCAAGTGTTGATGAATAATTTTCGGGAAGCACTGGAAGCTTGTGATCTAAGTGATATTGGCTATATGGGGGACAAGTATACATGGAGGAATCATAACAAGGATCCGAACAACTATATCTGTGAAAGGCTGGATCGGGCCACGGCGAATACTGCTTGGTGTGTGATGTTCCCTGAATATGTAGTGATAAACGGTCAGCCACGTCATTCGGATCACCGGCCGGTTATTGTTTGCACTCAAGGAGAAGGGAGAAGACCGGACAATGGGGATAGGGGCTTCAAGTTCGAAGCCTGGTGGCTTAAGGAGGAGTGTTGTAGCGAGGAGATCCAAGGTGCATGGGAGGAGGGTTTGTTGGAAGGATCAGCAAATGTGGCTGAAGCTCTCCGCTGTGTTGCTGGTAGAATGAAGAAATGGCACAAGGAGGTGGCGGGGGAGCTGGAGGGCTGTCTGAAGAAAGCAAAAAAAGATCTGGAAAGATGTATGTGTGCCCCGGTGTCGGAAGGAAAAATTAGAGAGGAAGCAAGATTGCGATGTGTGGTGGAAGAACAGAGGAGAAGAGAAGCATCAAGGCCAAGCAGAGATCACATGTTTCTTGGCTGCGTGATGGCAACCGAAGCACTAAATACTTTATGGCCGTGGCAAATGCTAGAAGGAAGGCGAATAGAGTGAAGGAGTTGAGGAGGGAGGATGGTTCGGTGGTGAAGGAGGGAGAGGGGTTATCTAATTATATTTGCTCTTTTTTCCAGGATCTATTCACCTCTACCGCGGGTACTAGGATTAACGAGCTCATTGAGAAGGTCAAACCTCGGATCACTGCTGATATGAGGTTGATACTTGAGGCTGAATTCACTCGAGAGGAGATCAAGGCCGCGCTGGACCACATTGGGGATCTTAAGGCCCCGGGGCCTGACGGGATGCCCTCCATCGTATATAAACACCACTGGCATTTCATGGGAGATAGAGTGGTCGAAGAAGTGCTTGGGGTTCTCAACGGTGGTGACATACCGGAGGGGTGGAATGATACGGTGGTAGTTCTGATCCCAAAGGTCAAGAACCCAAACAGGATAAAAGATCTCCGACCTATCAGCTTGTGCAACGTGATCTACAAGCTTGTGTCCAAGGTAATTGCTAATCGGCTTAAAATGGTACTGCCTGCTCTTATTTCGGAGAATCAGAGCGCGTTCGTTCCTGGTAGGTTGATCACGGATAACGTTCTGGTAGCTTATGAACTATCACATTTTCTGCTAAACAAGAAGAGGGGGAAGGAAGGAGTAGCAGCGGTCAAAGCTGATATGAGCAAAGCGTATGATCGTGTTGAATGGAGTTTCGTCAGGGCCATGCTAGTCAAGTTGGGGTTCAGCAATGCTTGGGTGGAGTTGATCATGAAATGCATCACTATGGTGCGCTACTAGATCAAGATTAATGGAGAGCTCACGGATCAGTTTTGCCCCACGAGAGGCCTTCGTCAGGGCGATCCGACGTCGCCCTACCTTTTTGTCATTTGTGCGGAAGGGCTCTCAGTTCTACTCCATGATGCAGAGAGGATTGGGAGTATCAGCGGCGTTAAAGTGTGCAGCACGGCCCCCGTGGTCTCCCACCTTCTCTTTGCCGATGATTCGGTGTTGTTACTAAAGGCAAACCAAGCACAAGGGGCGGACTTGAGAGGGATCCTGGATTTATATGAAGATTGCTCCGGACAGTGTATTAATACTGAGAAATCGG
>NC_057801.1:657829027-657837848 GCF_018294505.1 Triticum aestivum | reverse complement strand
TGAGACATGGAATGAGAAGTACCTCGGCCTACCGGTGCATGTGGGTCGGTCCAGGAAGAAAGCTTTCTCCTTTGTGAAGGGGGCTATGGCGGGCAGGGTGTACGGATGGAAGGAGAAGTTGATTGCAAAGTCAGGAAAGGATACCCTGGTTACCTCAGTGGCACAAGCTATACCAACCTTCGCAATGTCCTGTTTTTACTTAACAAAGACCTTCTGCAAGGAGCTTAGCTCACTGATCGGTAATTATTGCTGGAGCCAACAGGATAGGGAGCACACAATGCACTGGATCAGCTGGCAAAAGCTCACAGAATCTAAAGCGCGAGGTGGTCTCGGTTTCCGGGACATGTACAGCTTCAATGTAGCGATGCTATCACGCCAAATCTGGAGGTTGGTCCAGAACCAGGATACTTTATGCGCCAAATTGCTGAAGGCTAAATACTACCCAGACACACAAATTTTTGAAGTTGTACCGAAGGAGGGAATCTCATATGCGTGGCGCAGCCTTCTTCATGGGTTGGAGCTGTTTAAGGAGGGTTATATCTGGTGCATTGGAGATGGTACAGATGTCAATATTTGGTCCGATCCGTGGCTCCCGAGACCGTGGTCCCGACGGGTTATTACGCCACGAGGTGCTCATCTCCTGGAGCGTGTGCATGAACTGATTGACCCAGTGTCGGGTACTTGGGATGAGCAACTCGTCAGAGAAACATTCTGGGCGGACGATGCCCATCATATTCTGCAGATCCCGCTAAGAGAAGGTATCCAAGATTTCATAGTCTGGCAATATGACTCGAGTGCAAAAGTATCAAAGAAGGCTGGAGAGAGTTGGCCCTAGAAGGAGAACGGCTGGCGCTGGAAGGCATTACATCAGTGCATGCTATGCTGGACTACATGTGGGGACTGGATGAATGCAAACGGATTCTGCTGCTGACATTCTGGTGGTTTTGGTGGAGCAACAGAAACAAGTTGAGGAATGGTGAACTGCCTGCTGTTGCCACAGAGATCGCAAGAAGGGCGAGAAGCTATGCCCTGGAGTATCAACAGATATTCGCACCGCAACCCAAGAAGTTACAGCTGGACCGGTGGCAACCACCAGATGGGGACACAATCAAAATGAACTTTGATGGCTCGTTTGTGCCTGGGGAAAGTTCTTCAGGATGGGGCGTCGTTGCGCGTACTAGGGATGGCAGTGTGATAGCATCTAGGGCGGGGCACCAGGAGAATGTTCAAGACGCTTTCGCTGCCGAAGCATGGGCTTTATCCCATGCTGTCGTCTTCGCTGCGGACCTGGGGATCGTGAGGGTGGCGCTGGAAACGGACTCACAATTGCTTCAGGAGGCCATGGACATGCGCATCGCGGACTCGTCGGCCTATGCAGCAATAATAGAAGATACGAAGTATGAATTGAAGATGTGGTTCTCTCATCATGTAATAACGGTGTGTCGCCGAACGGCAAACTCTGTTGCCCATGAACTTGCGAGTATGGGTCGTACGTGTGCCCCAAACCTCTGTATTCAGTGGGAGTCGGATGTCCCAGCCAATGTGGCTGCTTGTGCTTTGGCTGATTTGGGCCAGCACAGTTAAGTTATAAAGCATGTTGCTTTGCCTTCAAAAAAAAAAGAAAGAAGCAAAAAGCAGTGTACTGGGTGAGGCTTCTTGTTTTCGAGTGCTGTCATACGGGAAAAAACTGTCGCAGAAGAACTTGCTCCCCACCAAAGTCACGCCTCGCCTCTGTTCACGGACGTTTACGTTTTAAAACGTCATGTGTTGATGAACAGAGGGAGTATCTATCTAAGCAAGTCACGAAAAGTACAACCATGGGACTGAGCACAACCCATTCACTGTTTCAGACGTTTAGTGCAAGTAGCTCTGCTGAGGTCCGTGCCAGTTTTGCTGGCTAGGATTTCACCGCGTCAGTGGCAACTCGAGAGAGACCTTGGATCTGCGCTTTCGGGCAACCGCGGATCATCCCGATCGAGCCGATGGTTCCTCGGAGATGCTGCCTGCAGTTTCTCGACGGAGACGCGGCTGCAGTTTCTGGACGGAGATGCGGCTGCAGTCGGCACAGGATCTCTACTTCTCCACGCCCTGCCCCTGCATCGACATGCTGGCTCCAGCCAGAATCCAAACACAACAGCTAACACATGCTCCTGCCTCAGCCAACACAGCAGCTACTGATGTATCCAGCTCCAGCCCTCAATTCTGTTTCGAACGACGGGGTCGGAAAAACCTGCAATCCAGTGATGATACAGTCACGGTAAGATTTAGTGGACTCCTTGCACCTACTGGCATCAGTAGACGGAAAAAGCTTCACTAGCATCCTCGTCGCATGGGCACAGGGACTCCACAACTGAATAAGAGCTTCACAAGTGCAATACGGTCAGACAGACAAAGTGAGATTTTAGTGGATCAGACTTGTATTCCGCTGCTAAAAGTGCCAGTAGCATTGTACCAAGCTCCACCGCATTTCCTCTTTTTAACTGTCGACGAAGTGCTAGCAATGGGATTGGGATGTTGAATATGGAATAAGTGTGAACCTTTATGACCGGCCCAATACAGAATATGCAGGCAAAAGCATCAATGAAAGGGAACAGAGATTTGCCCGTTGCTCAGTTGCTCTATTGGTTGGACCATGTATTCCAGATATGTGTAATAGACAGACAACTCCTGTGTAGTAGTACGAAGAAGATCCTCAACACATAATTGCCAGTTTTCCATCAGGACAAGATTTCAGATATGCTGGCGACCAATCTCTAGTTCATACAGCTGGGAAAGGCAACAAGTGTTCCTTGATAATAAAAACAAGTGGGTGATCATGGAGCTCCATTAAGCTATATTTTCTGTTTGCCTGAACTATTTGGACAGCTAAGCCATCGATTTCTTTTGGAATTCCCGAATCACAGCTCCATAGACCTGACCATCTGGCATACATAAAAGATAGTGTTCGACGATACTATGAACAATATTTAAACCTGGGTTTAGACTAAAACTAAAATAATTTTAATATCGAGGTAAACATCACAATGAAAATTCGAGCACACACCTTCAGCTAAGCAGCACGCAGAGCATATTTAACTCAAACCTAAATACTGAACAGCACCATCAATTGCAGTCAAATTTATAACACCTGAACAATTTTGCACCAATGATCCATTTCCACATCCTACGTGCAACCTCAAATACGATGAATCATGGATAGTTTGCAGAATCACATCGGCAAAAAGAACTGCAAAACTACCTTCTTCACCAAACAAAGCTGCAGTAGCTAACAAGCTCAAGTAAAGAATCCAGCTCCATAAGTGCAGTCCAAAGTAATCTACATCACAATATCTCAAAATATGCCTAAGTTTACATCTTTCAATGTTAAAAGTTCGTACTTTCGGAATGTAACAATAGAAAGGATCGGTAAACCATATCTCTTGGGGTAAATTATAACACAGAAAGATACATAAGAACGCAATTATCTTAATCCATACCAAATAGTTCAATGTCTCCTGACAGCTCAAATAGAGAGTTCATAAATAAGAGTAATGCCGCACTGGTGAGCGATACAACACACATTTTACAGGTGTAGCTAAAATTAACACCTGATCACGCGTAATGTACAAAATAATTCAAACACACAAACTCAATCAATGTGGTCGAAGGCAGCTGCCAATTGCAAACGCAATGGATCAATCGAGCAGGCCGGTCTTCCGCCACACGGCATTGCGTACCTGGCGGAGGTCCCTCCCCTTGAGGGTGCGTCCAGCGCCCTCCAGCACCGAGAAGGTCGTCATGGGCGACTCCCGCGCCCGCGAGCGCGCCACCATCTCGTGCGGCGGCAGCATCTCGTCGTCGTCCTCCTCCTCATCCGGTTCACTCACGAACGTCTCGAACGGCGGTCGCCGCAGCCGCGCTACCGGGACATTCACCGGCGCGGACTGCGGCATTTGCATCGCCGGCGTCGGCGCCGGGCGGGGGATGGCGGGGATCATGCGCGGAAGGGCCATCGCCGGAGACGCGGGGGACGTCGAGGCGGACGAAGCAGACGGGGGCGGCGAGAGAGGCCCGAGGCGCTCGGGGAGGGCCTCGAGGATGCCCCCCGGCGGGCGGCGGAGGCGGGGGCTAGGGTTTGCGGCGCGGACGGAGGACATGAGCAGGGGCCGGCGCGGCGGCGGCGGCTGCGGCCGCTCGGGAGATCCGACCCCCGAGCCGAAGAGGTCGTCCTCGTCGAGCTCGAAGGCCGCCGAGGCGGGCTGGTCGCCGGCGGCCGCGCGGGGGAGGAATGCGCCGAGGAAGCGCTCGGAGCTGGGCGAGCTCTTGTGGCGCGCGCGATCCATGGCGAGGCTGTGCGGGCGGACGAGCGATGTAACGGCTGGCGCCGGATTCGCGATTGACGGCAAACGTCACCGGTGGGGAGGCGGCGATCCGGCAGCGCAGTAGGGGAGGGATGCGTGCCGGCGCGTACTTCGGTGGGTCCGCGGGTTTGTTGGACTCTGCTGCCCTTTGGGGAAGAACGGAGCCACCAAGGTTGTACCGCTGGGGTTTTCAGATCCGTGCAGTACTTTCACGGTATGGATTCAGATTTTTTTTTGTTACATTCTCTTTTTTTCCACATTCTTTGTACTACAACTACTACCCTCTTACCCCTCAAAAAAAAAACTACTACCCTCTTTTGCAAAAAACGGTGCCTAGAGCCCGCTTATACACGCTAATGCACTAGGCGATGTCACTTCAACTCTGTATTTTTTTTCCTATTCCCGCGTTTTGAGAATGCGGCCAAACAAATAGTCCTGAAATTTCAATTATAAAACTGTAAAACGAACTTGAGACTGAGTATGGTTTCGAACTTTGGATGTTGATCACAAACTTAAGAGGATTTGATTCAAGGTGCAATAGTGAGCGTTTCTTTTTATAAGCCGAGCATTGGGGTTGGAATTAGAAAAATAGAATGAACACACAAGTTCGTTGTAATAGATAGATGCTTGAATGTGTCTTCCTGCTTTATAGTTTAAGTTTTATTTTTAACAGAGTACAAACGCATGCACTCATACAAACACAAACACTCACTTATATGAACGCACACACACCTCCAAAATACTGAGCCAACATCACATCTTGATTGACGAAGTCATCATATGCGCCTACATAATCAATGAAAACATCTCCTCCCACTGAACGACACATTGCCGAAAAGCCTAAAATAGTTTTAGAAAATATGATCACCATTGTCAAGTCTAGGACTTGAAGTCTGGTAGGCTAGTTCCACCACAAAGAAACTAACCATCTGACCTAGACTCTTTGGTTGACAACAAAGAACATGGCAAATTCGATTATAATATACTTCAAAACAGATGTGGTTAGCAATCTCAAATTCTCAGAGAATTTTCCTATTTCGTTGCAAAGAACCTTTTTCTAATAACAGAATGTTGTATTCATATAAAAAAGAACAACTGCAGAGGCCCCTACAAGATAGTAAAATAGTAACTTGTAACTTCCAATGTGTTGTTGTCTACAAGAACCACTCACATGGCAAAGTACTTCGTCGTAGCAATGAGTCATCATTGCCGCCACGAGGACTCCATCAAGTGAATTCTCCTTCAGTTTTTTGAAACTACATCGACCCTCCGGCCCATTCGGGCAATATGAGCACACCTTTTTTTTGCGGGGTAGCACACCTTGTCCATGACATCAAGGTCCAAGGGTTAGAGAGAGCTTCTCGATGATGAAGAAAAGCACCGCCCACTCCCGCCAGGAAAGGAAAAACAATGTCCGTTATACAAAGGAACCAATTCCTCACATAGTTAAATCAAAGGTCTAGTCGGCGAAGACCCACCTCTACTCCCCGCCAATGGCGAACAACACGCCGTCACTACAGGAAAAAAGTCAGAAGTACTTATTTAGTGAAGAGATTGCCGCCACATCTCAACACGCCGTCGAAACAGGAGCAAAGTTGGAACTATTAGAAGCACAGTTAAACACCTTTTTTTGGGATAAAAACATTTTTTTCTTGTAGATGCAAAGAATATTGATTCCATATATTGACTATTAGGAAAAAAGTAAGCTGGGCCGGTCTTAATCTTGAGTTGTGGCAGGCCGATTAGCCGCGGAGCTGGGCTAAAGCGGATTCGCTTAGGCCCCAGATCCATTGACGTCTCAGTAATCTCGTAACCAACAAAATCGCTCACAAGAAAAAATAAGAAAAAGAGAATCCTCTTCGTTTTCTTCCCAAGTCGCCCCCTCCTCGTTCCCGTAGCTTCGCCGTGCCGCAACGAGGAGACGAGGCCTCGCAGGGGAAGCTCGCCATGATCTCCGCGGTAAATTCCGACGCCCTAGCCCCTCCGCCGCCCCGCTGCCGCCCGCCCGCGCGCTCGGCCGGTAATTTTTTTTTGTGGCACTGAATCTATCTACCCATGCGCGCTCTCGCAGGAGAGGAGCCAGTCGCAGAGCCCGCGGTCGCCCGGGGCGGCGGCCGGGGCGCCGTTCCTGTCGATCTGCGTCACGGATCCCGTCAAGATGGGCACCGGCGTTCAGTCCTACATCTCCTACCGCGTCATCACCAAGGTCATCCGACTCGTTCTCTGTTCCAAGTTCCGGACCCGTCGGTTACTTCGATTTAGTCCAGATTCAGTAGTTTTTTGTGTGGTTCTGTACGAATTGATTGTTTGGTTATGTCCGTTCGGGTGATGCCAATTCCTAGAGCAATTTTCGCCCGCTAGTAGGTGTCACTCAGGCTGGAACAGCGGAGCTCAATTTATGGACTCTGGTTTCTTAATTTAGATCCGACATTGGAAATTGGTAACAGTCCAGTAATTAATGAACTCAGTGGTGTGCACACTCTTATGGCCTTTGAGTAGGTACTAGAAAGCTCTTAAAAGATTTTCTCTAATTAGTAGAGCTAAGTACGAGCCGGGTGAAAGAAAACTGCAGGACACTGAATAGTTCTGAACGTTGAGTAGCTATCGAGCATCAGGACAATGCGAAGACGGTGTCCTTAGATCGCACAAAATAGGCTGTGTTTAGCCCGCCCCGCCCGATTTCAGTGAAGGTTCTAATAGTTTTTTAATCATCTTAGTTGAGTCGATTATATGGAAGGAACACAAAGAATCTTCAATAACGAAGTCACGGCTTCCATCATTTTTTCTAGGGCTCTAGGGTCGAGTGGTAAGTGCCAGCTCTGATGGAGGGATTGGCCGCCCTCCTGGCTTAGACCACCTTTGGGTTGTTTGTAGTTGTTTTCGTGGTTGGTTTGACTGTCTAACTCTCGAAACAGGCTTTCGCCCCGCTTTATATATAAAGCACCAACCGAACAGAGTACACGGCCGAACGATACAAGGGGATGGGGTAGCCGTCAACCAATGCCGATCCCAGGATAACCGTAACCCTTGAACTATGTTCTGCACTTCTAGCCTTTCTTAATATATTTATTATATGTAGCTCTCCTGCATGGTTTCAAAAAAAAAAAAAGGAACACAATGATTAAAAAGGAAATACTTCAGTTCCATAATTAAATGATTCTATGAGGAAGCACCCTCTGCTGCATTGCTCGCACTAATTCATGACTAAATCTGTCTACTCTAAATACGGGTGAGTTTTCTAATTGATTCAAGCAACACAGTAAGATTGTAGTGACCCGAACCATTAGACTCTGGATCCTACTGGTTCGTATTGTAACAAAGATGATTGCGGAATGACATGGCAATTGTGTAAACCGCCAATTGATGACACTTTGTACTGTTCTATCATTAATTCACACCCATTTGTTTAGCCTATTGAATTGACCTCCAGCACTCGTTTTACTTTTCATTCTCCATATTTGTCTTGTGCTTGCATGCTATCTAGGAGCTGTATCACATTTACTTCTTTGAGAAGATAATATATTTATTCCTTTTTGGCTATATGCTGATGTGCTACTATTGATTTACTAATTTGCTAATATTTACCTCTGTAGACTAACCTACCTGAATTCGAGGGAGCAGAGAAAATTGTTATCCGGCGCTATAGTGATTTTGAGTGGCTGCACGATCGGCTAGCTGAGAAGTACAAAGGCATTTTTATACCTCCTCTTCCAGAGAAGAATGCTGTTGGTAATATGACAAATTGTAATTTTATCAACAATCTATCCCATATATTCCCTGCAGAGTAACATAAATGTATTGACTGCTGTAGTGCCAATGTTGTGTTTTATTGCTTACTGAGCTGTTGTTTCTTTGCTCTATTCTTAGAGAAATTCCGGTTTAGCAAAGAATTCATTGAATTGAGGCGCCAAGCTCTGGACCTATTCATCAACAGACTAGCTTCACACCCTGAACTTAAGCAAAGCGAAGATTTGAGGACATTTTTGCAGGCAGATGAAGAGGTGAAGTATTTGCATAAGCTGAATTCTACAATTACTTTATATCTTTTATAATCTGTATAGTTATTTAATGTTAGGTAAGTTTTTTGATTCTTCACAGCTATGTTACAGATGCTTTTGACATGCGAAGTATAAGTTGCATGTATTACTGTAGTCTTATCATATTGTTCACCTAGGTACCTGTTAATAATCAAGCAACTCTTGGTCCGATTGGCATATATTTCGTCCTCCAGTCATTTGATCAGTATTGTTATGGGACTGAAATTTTCAAGGAACTAAATAATATAAGATTAATTTCACTGCATAATTGATAAAGAGTCCACCAGAGACTCCAGTTGCTGATGGCATTCTTTCAGCTCATGTTATTGCTTTGTTTTTCACGTGCGTGAAACAGAAAATGGATAGAGCAAGGTCTTTTGAGACTGGTATATTTAAGAAGCCGGGAGATTTCATACAGATGTTTAAGGTATGGTTCCTTCATTG
>NC_057801.1:657731851-657828747 GCF_018294505.1 Triticum aestivum | reverse complement strand
AATCTGCAGTCACTGGTTAATAGTTGGTAATTGTTTCTGTAGGATGTACAGTCAAAAGTCAGCGATGTTGTTTTGGGAAAAGAAAAGCCAGTGGAAGAGTCTACTCCTGAATATGAGAAGCTTAAACATTACATATTTGAGCTAGAAAATCATCTAGCAGAGGCCCAGAAACAAGCATTTCGCCTTGTAAAAAGGCACAGAGGTAAATATCTTGATCCTAAAAATACTTTCTTGAGTTCAGCCCCGATGTAAAATAGCAGTAAAATGTTATGGTTGTTAAAATTTTGGTCTTCCAAAAAGATAGAAATAGATGACCTGGTACATGGCATCATAATGAGCACAAGGCTGCAGTTCGGAGGCCATTAACAATATCTCAACTTGCTCTTGGTTATGAGTGTTTAACTGGATTGCAAGACCAATTACACCATTCTGATTTTCTTTCATTAGAACTTGGGCAATCTTTGGCGGACTTTGGGAAAGCGATTAAGCTTTTAGGCGCCTGCGAAGGGGATTCGTTGGAGAAGGTGTTTTCTGAAGTTGGTTCGAAGTCAGAAATGTTGTCAATAAAGCTGCAAAGAGAGGTAATCAATAACCTGTTAGGATAGTACCACTTCATTATAAATACCATATGGCCATTCATTTTGTAGTTAGTACTATTACCTAATGCTGGAAGGGGAGCCTTGGCGCAGTGGTAAAGCTGCTGCCTTGTGACCATGAGGTCATGGGTTCAAGTCCTGGAAACAGCCTCTTACAGAAATGTAGGGAAAGGCTGCGTACTATAGACCCAAAGTGGTCGGACCCTTCCCTGGACCCTGCGCAAGCGGGAGCTACATGCACCAGGTTGCCCTTTTTTTTTTTTACTTCTATTACCTAATGCTGTTGATATGCTGTTACTACAGGCAGACAACCTTCTCTTTAATTTTGAAGAACCTTTGAAAGATTATGTGCGTGCTGTGCAGTCAATAAAGGTGAGTTACTTTCTCTTCCATCTATTAACTGCAAATAGAGAATTTATGCTTGTAGTAAGTTGAAGTCATGACTAATTTTCTCATGGTCATGGCAGGCCACTATGCTTGATCGAGCCAATGCTTTTAGGCAGCACTTTGACTTGGACCAGGAGAGGAAGTATAAAGAGCTTAACCTGTATGTATCGCATATTGCAAGTTCCATATTTCGTGCTCAGTGACATGGTGTAATAATTTAGGGAAAATATCCTAAGGGAGTTCTTTCACCTTTCAAGATATAATAACCAATCAAAACTGGGCCTACCAATTTAAAAATTCCAGAGTTAAATAATAAAATATCTAATCTCTTAGCACAACACAGGGTGTAAGGTCCTTGTAGTGTCGATCCTATTCCTACTTCAGTGAAAAAAATGAAGTTCATGAACCCTGAGAAGTTTATTATGTACTATTACCTACAAATTTTCTCATTCTATTCTTACTGCAGTGAAAAAATGAAGTTCATGAATCCTGAGAAGTTTTCCGAGTCGGAAACTGAGTTCAGTGAGGTAAGTATTCATTTTAAGGAGCTATGTCGAGCGAGCAGAAATTGTGAATTACTAATTTGTTTGACCGGCGTTTTGTTGTGAATAAATGCAGTTGAAAGCAGCCAGTGAGGAGGCTACGGAGAGGTACGAGCACATAGTTAGTGTGATGAATGACGAGCTTGCACGATTCCAGGAGCAGAAAACAGCTGATATTGGACTTGCGTTCCATGAGTTTGCCAAAGGGCAAGCAAAGTTAGCTAAAGATATTGCTGATGCATGGCGCAGCGTCCTCCCAAAGCTAGAGGCGTGTTCCAGTTCATAATCAAAACTGTGTTTGCCCGTCTGTGTTTGAGATAGTGGTTGGCCCTTTGAGTTTTAGGCTGATTTTTTCCAGCCCAATTTGACAGTGGTTCATGTATACTTAAAAGTGACGGTTGACAATGCTCCAGTTGTTATATTGACATATTTTCTTTACCGTGTGCGTGTGTACTCTGTAACTCAAAATTTCAACCAATTAGTCTAACTGTTGAAGTCCTTCAGGAAATATTATGAATAAAGAGAAGACAGTGGAGTTGTTTAGCTTTACTTCCTCTAATGGAATTTATATCTTCATCTTGGAAGAGAACATGAAAGGAGACCTTTGAAAACTAGGGATTACAAAGTTGTATCAACAGAGAATGAAACTCCTGCTGCATCATGTTCCTTCTTCACTGGCAGACTTGCACAATTTAACAGACTTGTCAAATGTGCGCAATCTGAACAGGCTTGTCAAACTTGCGCAATCTGAATGGACTTCTGAAGCGCCATGAGGAGGCTCCTCATGATCCTGGGCTCCCCAGGCGGCTCCATGTCCTTCATAGCACCGTTCCTGATTGCTCGGAACACAAACCCAGAGCCATCGGTCGCCGGAGACACCAAGCAGTCGATGTAGGCCAGCAGCGAGGTCGCGCCGTCGTCGATCCCAATGAACCCTAGCCTGATCCCACCCTCCACCTTGTCCACCTGTTTGCACATGGAAAGTTGAAGTATCAGCTGAAGAAATCTGAAGTATCAATTGAAAGTTTGAAACCACATCGTCAGTTCTCGGGTTGCCATACCTTGATAGGCACTGGCAGTGGCAACATGGCGCCTTGGCAGAGACTGTTCCCCCACTGCCAAACAAACAGGTTCAACACAAACATCAGTTCTAATTGGGTGTATTGAATTCTAAGCTGAGAGAGAGAGAGAGAGAGAGAAGAGCAGACATCATACTCCAACACGGCTCAAAGAATGCTTAGTACTGTACTGACCTGAAAGAGCAACCCCTCGAACCGAGCGACGTCGATGTTGGCGGGCAGCTTCACGGTGCCGAGGCTGACCCCGTCGTCGTCGGCCGGCACAATGCCGCCCTTCCCCGGCACGGCGTGCGGCGGCTTCACGGACACCCTCGCTCTGAAACTGGGGAGCTTCTCGGCCTTGTTGAAGCACATGGAGCTGTAAGCAGAGCGGCCATGGCTGCTGGAACTGTGCTTGGGAAGCGTCCCTGAGGAGCAGGAGGAAGTGATCCTGTGGACCAACAGCTGCCTTGCAGTCGCAGCTGCCATGTTCTTTTCTTTCTGGGGTGGAAGGCAGGATGGAGGTTCAGGCTTGAGAGAGTGCAATACCAGGGCCGGTTAATGAGTGCTCCCGATTAACCTGCGGGGATGAGAAATGAATGGACAAGCTGGTACCGCCTAGACAGTTTTTTGGTTGGTCGGGGCGTCTTCTTGTCTCTTGGCTCAGTGTAGCAACTAGCGACCGCGTATCCTCTAAAATTTATTAAGATACAGAGTCCGAGCATCTATAGCCCGACGCCTCAAACCCGTCTTGTATGACTGGACGGACCGCTCAGTCACTATCCGGTCACAAATTTTTGACCCAGACAAACGTCTTAAGTGGGCCTCAAACGCTCGGATTGATCGGCACTCCTCATATTCAGCCCAAATACGGTTGCGCTCGGACCTGGCCCACTATGGACCACCGACCTCACGTATATTTCTTCCCATCTGCTCGCCGGACCGAACCATAACCACTTCACTCACTCCTCTCCGGCACCCAAACTCGTCCCCGGCGCCGTCCGGCAGTCTCTGGTATGGCGGGCAATGGATCTGAGTCCTTCACCTCAAGATCCGTTGACCCTGAGCTCATCCCACGCGGCCCTGAAGAGCTGAAGAGGAGATGGTTGTCTGGCTTGCACTCCGCCACTCTCGAGGAAGCCCGTGCACGGCAGCGCTCGGACTCCTTTCTCAAAAATCCATTGCGTCCGCCCAAATGGCGCATGGATCCAGCGCTAGGGCAGCCGTCGCTGCCTCACCGGAGGCGATGCGGCCCGTCTGGCATCCGAACGAGGTGGACGGGCGAGCAACCCCTTCTCTGGTGCGCCGATGCCATGGACACATCGTGGGCGTCGTCCGACGCAATCATGGCGTGACAGCGGGAGCGGGGGCGGCAGCGCTTGCCGCGGTGGACGTCGGCGAGGCGGAGTCACATTCTCTGGCTCCCCGTACGGTGCACCAGTCCGGGCGCCGCAACCGCGTCGTGGTGGACGTCGCTGGCTCGTCCCAGGACGGATCCATCATCGATCTGACGTTCACCGGCACCCAATGGGTTACGGGCTCCGACGAGGAAGAGTAGGCATGGTAGACGGCGGCGCTTGAGTCCCGTGAGCTGGCTCGTATCCCATGCCCTACTCTACCTTGCCGGCGACCGGGCAAACACTCTAGGGAGCGCAATCGGCCGTCGAACATGGGCACGACGAGCGGACGAGCTCCGTTTAAAGATCGCTACCTTGCATGTAATAATATGGATTTGATGTTTCTAATTTGAGGTATCCAGATGTGGATTGCATTATTTGAGGCATGACCGATCAGTGTCCGTGGATGCCCTGAGCGCGTCCGCGGGCGTTTGAGGGGCCAGATTTGCAAAGTACGGCTATAGATGCTCTTATAGACTGGTCACAATAAAAATATCATAATTAGTATCATGCATGCCAACTAGACATTTTTGTTGAGGTAACACATAACTAAATGAGGAGAGATGAGATTGAGTACCATGATATGGTAATTAAGTGATGTACTTGTATACGTCATGCATGACAATAAATGATGTCGATACTTCTCATTGCGACTAGCCTTAGATATGTGGGCGTGTGTGTTACTTTTTATTTTTAAGGGATCAAGGGTGTGTGTTGTTTACTTAAAAAAAGGGTTTGTGTTGTTGGGCCCCCCATTTTTCTCGATTTTGAAAAGTATTCCCTGGTTTTTTATTTTGTTTTCCAACCGTTTTAATAGTTTTTGTTGTTTTTGCCAGTTTGTTTTCTACTCTATTGTTTCCATTTTTTCTTCACAAGCTAATTCATGAATCCCTACGGGAGGTGAATGATGGTCCGCCATCTAGCTAATAATAGTTTTAACATTGTGTTCATTAAATCGCCATCACCCCCTCAATTTTTTTTAAGTCACCATGAGAAAAATACTTGGCTCTCAAAATGGTAGCACATAAAGAGTCGGGATTCTCAAGAAGACGCGAGGCCTGCTTAGGCAACATCCTCAGATTCTTTGAGACACACATTTTTTATCAAGCCATCCAATGCATAGGTGGGAATATGTCCACATCTCTACCAAATATGTGACATCACATCAATAATTGATTTGCAAATTTTTAGGAATTTTAAATACAAACATTGCATAGGTGGGAATGACTTGAACAACAGACTTGAGGAAAATCTATTTTTTTCCTCCAACGGATAACAATTTTTCCTTCCAACCACTAATTTTATTTATAATATGATCAATCAAATACATAAAACAACCCGATTTATCCATTCCTACATAGACACACAAGCCTAAATATTTATCATTTAGGGCCTCAGTCATGACATTCAGAGTTACACACATCTGCTCTCTCAACTCGGCACTCGTATTAGGACTGAAGAATATGCTGGATTTATCAACACTGACCAATTGCCTGAAGCGGCACAATAGAAATAATGGTAAGTCATTCCCGCACTTGCCAAAATATTCGAGTTCCAAATAACTGATGACCCACAAGTATATGTGGTCAATTGTAGCCTTTTCGATAAGTAAGAGTGTCGAACCCAACGAGGAGCAGAAGGAAATGACAAGTGGTTTTCAGCAAGGTATTGTCTGCAAGTGCTAAAATTGTAAGTAGCAGAGTAGTTTGATAGTGTAACGAGCAAGTAACGATAGTAGTAACAAAAATGCAGCAAGGTAGCCCAATCCTTTCAAGGCAAATGACATGCCAAAATGGTTTCTTATGATAAGCAAGGTGTTCTTGAGGGTACACGAGAATTTCATCTAGTCACTTTCATCATGTTGGCGTAATTCGTGTTCGGTACTTTGATAATTTGATATGTGGGTGGACCGGTGCTTAGGTGCTATTCTTACTTGAACAAACCTCCTACTTATGATTAACCCCCTCACAAGCATCTGCAACTACGAGAAAAATATTAAGAATAAATTCTAACCATATCATTAGACTTTTGGATCCGATCGGTCCCTTATGGAATAGCGCATAAACTGGGTTTAAGCTTCTGTCACTCTCGCAACCCACCATCTAATAACTACTCCCTCTGTCCCATAATGTAAGACGTTTTTTGACATTAGTGTAGTATCAAAAAACGTCTTACATTATGGGACGGAGGGAGTACTCCACAATGCATTCCCTTAGGCCCAAATATGGTGAAGTGTCATGTAGTTGACATTCACATGACACCACTAAGAGAATGACAACATACATATCATCAAAATATCAAACACATATCAAGTTCACATGATTACTTGCAACATGATTTCTCCCGTGACCTCAAGAACGAAAGTAACTAATCACAAATGATAAACATGCTCAATATCAGAGGGGTATTTCTGAACATATAATCTACCACCAAATAAATCTTATAGTAATCAACTACAAGATGTAATCAACACTACTAGTCACCTGATGACCCGCAAGTATACGGGATAGTTGTAGCCTTTTTCGATAAGTAAGAGTGTCAAACCCAACGAGGAGCTAAAGGTAGAACAAATACTCTCTCAAGTCCTATCGGCCACAGATATGACTCTACGCACGCTTGACGTTCGCTTTACCTAGAACAAGTATGAAACTAGAAGTACTTTGTAGGTGTGATAGGATAGGTTTGCAAGATAATAAAGAACACGTAAATATAAACTAGGGGCTGTTTCGATAAAGATGCAAGAAAGTAAATAAAGCGAGTGTGGAAAAGTGGTGGTAGGAGTTGTGAAAGTGTCCCTAAGAAATTGACCGCGTTACTAGACCGATAGCAAGTTTTATGTGGGAGAGGCATAAGTTAACATACTTTCTCTACTTGGATCATATGCACTTATGATTGGAACTCTAGCAAGCATCCGCAACTACTAAAGATTCATTAAGGTAAAACTCAACCATAGAATTAAAGCATCAAGTCCCCTTTTATCCCATACGCAACAATCCCCTTACTCGGGTTTGTGTTTCAGTCACTCACGCAACCCACTATAAGCGAATCATGAACGTATTGCAACACCCTACAGCGGGAATCCCTCACGCTTGCGCGACATGGAGGGCACAATAGGACAACAACATAACCACAAGAAAATTAAATCAATCATAGCAATTCATCAACCACCAATAGGACAACGAAAATCTACTCAGACATCATAGGATGACAACACATCATTGGTTAATAATATGAAGGATAAAGCATCATGTTCAAGTAGAGGGTACAGAGGGATGCGGGAGAGTGGACCGCTGTAGATAGAGGGGGGGGGGGAGGTTATGGAGATGTTGGTGAAGATGACGGTGGTGTTGGTGAAGATCGCGGTGATGATGATGGCCCCCGGCGGCGTTCCGGCGCCACCGGAAACAAGGGGGAGAGAGCCCCCTTTCTTCTTCTTATTCCTTGACCTCCTCCCTAGATGGGAGAAGGGTTTCCCCTCTGGTCCTTGGCTCCCATGGTGTGGGAGGGGCGAGAGCCCCTCTGAGATTGGATCTATCTCTCTGTTTCTGCGTTCCCTGATTCTACCCCTTCACTGTTTCCTTTATATCTGGAGATCCGTAACTCTGATTGGGGTGAATCTTTCGCCCAGATTTTTCTTGTAAAATTAGCTTTCTTGCGGAAAAAGAAGGGCATCAACCGCCTTACGGGTGGCCCACGAGAGCCCAGGGCGCGCCCATCAGTAGGGGGCGCGCCCCCCTGTCTCGTGGCCACCTCGGAGACTGTTTCGCATTGATTCTTCCTCCAAAAAATCCCAAATATTCCAGAATAATTCTCCGTCCGTTTTTATCCCGTTTGGATTCCGTTTGATATTGGTTTTCTGCAAAACATAAAATATGCAACAAACAGGAACTGACACTGGGCACTGGATCAATATGTTATTCCCAAAAATAGTATAAAAACTTGCCAAAAATATATGAAAGTTGAAGAATATTGGCATGGAACAATCAAAAATTATAGATACGACGGAGACGTATCAGCATCCCCAAGCTTAATTCCTGCTCGTCCTCGAGTAGGTAAATGATAAAGAAGATAATTTTTGATGTGGAATGCTACCTAGCATAATCTTGATCATATGTTTAATCATGGCATGAATATTAAGACACGAGTGATTCAAAGCAATAGTCTATCATTTGACATAAAAAACAATAATACTTCGAGCGTACCAATAAAGCAATCATGTCTTTTCAAAACTATATGGCCAAAGAAAGTTATCCCTACAAAATCATATAGTTTGGCTGTTGCTCTATCTTCATCACACAAAGTATTTAATCATGCACAACCCCGATGACAAGCCAAGCAATTGTTTCATACTTTAATAATCTCAAACTTTTTCAACTTTCACGCAATACATGAGCGTGAGCCATGGACATAGCACTATAAGTGGAATAGAATATGATGGTGGGGCTTATGTGGAGAAGACAAAAAGGGAGAAAGTCTCACATCGACTAGGCGTATCAACGGGCTATGGAGATGCCCATCAATAGATATCAATGTGAGTGAGTAGGGATTGCCATGCAACGGATGCACTAGAGCTATAAGTGTATGAAAGCTCAAACTGAAAACTAAGTGGGTGTGCATCCAACTTGCTTGCTCATGAAGACCTCGAGCATTTGAGGAAGCCCATCATCGGAATATACAAGCCAAGTTCTATAATGAAAATTCCCACTAGTATATGAAAGTGATAACTCAAGAGACTCTCTATATGAAGAACATGGTGCTACTCTGAAGCACAAGTGTGGTAAAAGGATAGTAACATTGCCCCTTCTCTCTTTTTCTCTCATTTTTTCCCTTTTTTCTTTTCTTTTCTTTTTTTCTTTTTGGTGGGCTTCTTTGGCCTCTTTTTTTATTTGGGCTTCTTTGGCCTCTTTTATTTTTCATAAAGTCGGGAGTCTCATCCCGACTTGTGGGGGAATCATAGTCTCCATCATCCTTTCCTCACTGGGGCAATGCTCTAATAATGATGATCATCACACTTTTATTTACTTACAACTCAATATCTAGAACAAAGATATGACTCTATATGAATGCTTCCGGCGGTGTACCGGGATATGCAATGATCTAGCGTAGCAATGACATCAAAAAACGGACAAGCCATGAAAACATCATGCTAGCTATCTTACGATCATGCAAAGAAATATGACAATGAATGCTCACGTCATGTATATGATGATGATGGAAGTTGCATGGCAATATATCTCGGAATGGCTATGGAAATGCCATGATAGGTAGGTATGGTGGCTGTTTTGAGGAAGATATAATGAGGCTTATGTGTGATAGAGCGTATCGTATCACGGGGTTTGGATGCACCGGCGAAGTTTGCACCAACTCTCAAGGTGAGAAAGGGCAATGCACGGTACCGAAGAGGCTAGCAATGATGGAAGGGTGAGAGTGCGTATAATCCATGGACTCAACCTTAGTCATAAAGAACTCATATACTTATTGCAAAAATCTACAAGCCATTGAAAACAAAGTACTACGCGCATGCTCCTAGGGGGATAGATTGGTAGGAAAAGACCATTGCTCATCCCCGACCGCCACTCATAAGGAAGACAATCAATAAATAAAATTGTGCTCCAACTTTATCACAAACCGGTTCACTATACGTGCATGCTACGGGAATCACAAACCTCAACACAAGTGTCTCTACAATCCACAAACACCCACTAGCATGATCTAATATCACCACCTTTATATCGCAAAACTATTGCAAGGAATCAAACATATCATATTCAGTGATCTACAAGTTTATGTAGGATTTTATGACTAACCATGTGAATGACCAATTCCTGTCATCTCTCTAAATTGATATAAGTGAAGAAAGAGAGTATAGTTCTTTCTACAAAAGATGTGCCCATGGTCTAACAATTATAAGTGAAGAAAAAGAGCATTATACAAATGGCGGTTTTCTATATGAAGAGAAACAGGCAATCCAAACTTCAAATTATATAAGTGAAGCACGTGAAGCATTCTATAAAGCCATACTCAAAAGATTTAAGTGAAGTGCAATGAGAATTCTATAAATCAACCAAGGACTATCTCATACGAGCATCGTGCATAAAATAAAAGTGAAAACTAAATGCAAAAGATGCTCCAAGACTTGCACATAATGCATGAACGAAACGAATACAAAAACATACCGATACTTGTTGAAGAAAGAGGGGATGCCTTCCGGGGCATCCCCAAGCTTAGACGCTTGAGTCTCCTTGAATATTTACTTGGGGTGCCTCAGGCATCCCCAAGATTGAGCTCTTGCCTCTCTTCCTTTTCCTCATATCGAGACATCCTCGATTAGACACTACATCCACACAAAACTTCAACAGAAAACTCGGTAAGATCCGTTAGTATAATAAAGCAAATCACCACTCTAAGTACTATTGCAAACCAATTCATATTTTGTTTTTGCATTGTGTCTACTGTAATATATCTTTTCCATGGCTTAATCCACTGATATAATTTGATAGATTCATCAAAACAAGCAAACTATGCATCAAAAACAGAATCTGCCAAAAACAGAACAGTCTGTAGCAATCTGAACATCCACCATACTTATGGTACCCCAAAAATTCTACCAAAATTAGGAAAAATAAAAAAGTTGTATAGCAAGACAGTGCAAAAGGAATCAGAACCAATTGAAGTTTCAGTTAAAAATGTAAATCGCGCACTACAGCCAAAGTTTCTGTCCTGCACCGTACAAACCAACAAGCATTGTAAACATCCTAAAGGCAAACCTTGGCACATTATTTTTATAATACAATGGAATTGTACAAGGGGATAAATATTTTTGTTGAAATGTTTCTGTAATTAAGATTCACAAAGTTTCCGTGAGCATGAACAAAGTTCAAGGCTAGCTCCCACTTCAACAATGCTTGTCTTTCTCACTTTCACTTTCCTTTTTGAAAAGTTTTTAGGTTCCCTTGTTTATTTTTGTGTTTTTAAACTATATAAAAGCACTCAACAGAAATAAATTACTCTCTAAAACTTCCGGGTTGTCTCCCTGGCAGCGCTTTCTTTAAAGCCATTAAGCTAGGCATTTAGTGCTCAAGTAATGAATCCACCCGGATCCCAAGGTTTATCAAAGCCAATTTTAATTAACAATGATTTGTGATTTAGTAGTGAGCACAAAGTAACATATATCATGCAACAACAAAGTCTAACTCTCTTCCTATGCATCGGCATGTCATAGAAGAACAATTCATGCACACAAAGTAAAGGCCAATGCATAGTATAAACAGTTTCTTGCAATTCTATCGTATTGGAAACATAGAGAGGTGGAGATAAAGTTCCTCTCTCATAATAATTGCAAGTAGGAGCAGCAAGCACATGCATATTATATTCATCAAAATCATCATGTGCAATGGTAAAAGGCAACCCATCAATATAATCCTTAATAAGCACAAACTTCTCTGATATAGTGTAGTAGGGAGAATTCAAAAAGATAATAGGACTATCATGCGTGGGTGCAATAGCAACAATTTCATGTTTAACATAAGGAACTATAGCAAGTTCATCTCCATAAGCATAATTCATATTGGCATCTTGGCCACAAGCATAGCAAGCATCATCAAAAGCAGATATTTCAAGAGAATCAATGGGATCATAGCAATCATCATAACAATCATCCTTTGTGTAAGCACGAAGGGGAATTAAACAATGTATGAGTTGAAGAGTTACTCCCATTAGAAGGTGGGCACGGGTAGCTAATCCGCTCTTCCTCCTTTTGTTCTTCGCTCTCCTCATCATCTTTTTCATCCAATGAGCTCACAGTTTCATCAATTTCTTCTTCCATAGCTTCTTGCAAAATATTAATCTCTTCTTGGACAGCGGAGAATTTCTCAATATATGGTTTAAAATAGGCATTAGAAGCATAATTATCATAACAATATTCAAGTATGGCAAAACTTTCAGATTTGTAAAGAGTAGCATCATACTTTTCAATCAAAGAAGGAATTTCAAAAGCACCCTTAAAATCAACAAATTCTTCAATTTGTTGAACATCATAGTAATTATAAACACCCTTAGCATATGAAGATACAATCCCATTATCAAACTCACATTGGTAGGGAAGGTGTTTCTTAGGGTTTTCAGAACAACAAGTAATATCATATAATTCACATAAAGTCCAAGCATAGGATTGCAAACGTTGAATTTGATCCCATAATAGTTTCCCTTTTTCCGATATAAGGTGTCGCACATAACAAGCATGCTCATCTAAAGATTTGCCCTCAACTAAGCTAGTTAGTGTTTCAGCACAAGCACAAAGGGATCGAAGATGATCCAAGTAAAAAGCTTCAATAGTGTGATAGATTTTGAGTGGTTCTTCAACCATTGGTGAAGTAGGTACAACTATTTTTTTTGGGTATTTTGCGTTCCCTACCCATAACTAAAGATAGAAAACAACTAAGAACAGCAAATAAAAATTACTTAGTGATAAAGCAAACAAGCACACACGAGAATATTCACCCCACGCTATGACTCCCCGGCAACGGCGCCAGAAAAAGGTCTTGATGACCCGCAAGTATACGGGATAGTTGTAGCCTCTTTCGATAAGTAAGAGTGTTGAACCCAACGAGGAGCTAAAGGTAGAACAAATACTCTCTCAAGCCCTATCGGCCACAGATATGACTCTACGCACGCTTGACGTTCGCTTTACCTAGAACAAGTATGAAACTAGAAGTACTTTATAGGTGTGATAGGATAGGTTTGCAAGATAATAAAGAACACGTAAATATAAACTAGGGGCTGTTTAGATAAAGATGCAAGCAAGTAAATAAAGCGAGTGTGGAAAAGTGGTGGTAGGAGTTGTGAAAGTGTCCCTAAGCAATTGACTGCGTTACTAGACCGATAGCAAGTTTTATGTGGGAGAGGCATAAGCTAACATACTTTCTCTACTTGGATCATATGCACTTATGATTGGAACTCTAGCAAGCATCCACAACTACTAAAGATTCATTAAGGTAGAATCCAACCATAGCATTAAAGCATCAAGTCCCCTTTTATCCCATATGCAACAATCCCCTTACTCGGGTTTGTGTTTCAGTCACTCACGCAACCCACTATAAGCGAATCATGAACGTATTGCAACACCCTACAACGGGAATCCCTCACGCTTGCGTGACACGGAGGGCACAATAGGACAGCAACATAACCACAAGCAAATTAAATCAATCATAGCAATTCATCAACCACCAATAGGAAAACGAAAATCTACTCAGACATCATAGGATGGCAACACATCATTGGATAATAATATGAAGGATAAAGCACCATGTTCAAGTAGAGTGTACAGAGGGATGCGGGAGAGTGGACCGCTGTAGATAGAGGGGGGAAGGTGATGGAGATGTTGGTGAAGATGACGGTGGTGTTGGTGAAGATCGCGGTGATGATGATGGCCCCCGGCGGCGTTCCAGCGCCACCAGAAACAAGGGGGAGAGAGCCCCCTTTGTTCTTCTTCTTCCTTGACCTCCTCCCTAGATGGGAGAAGGGCTTCCCTCTGGTCCTTGGCTCCCATGGTGTGGGAGGGGTGAGAGCCCCTCCGAGATTGGATCTATCTCTCTGTTTCTGCGTTCCCTGATTCTACCCCTTCACCGTTTCCTTTATATCTGGAGATCCATAACTTCGATTGGGGTGAATCTTTCGCCCAGATATTTCTTGTAAAATTAGCTTTATTGCGGCAAAAGAAGGGCATCAACCGCCTTACGGGTAGCCCACGAGAGCCCAGGGCGTGCCCAGGGGTAGGGGGCGCGCCCCCCTGTCTCGTGGCCACCTCTGACACTGTTTCGCGTTGATTCTTCCTCCAGAAAATCCCAAATATTCCAAAATAATTCTCCGTCCGTTTTTATCCCGTTTGGATTCGGTTTGATATTGGTTTTCTGCGAAACATAAAACATGCAAGAAACAGGAACTGGCACTGGGCACTGGATCAATATGTTAGTCCCAAAAAATAGTATAAAAAGTTGCCAAAAATATATGAAAGTTGAAGAATGTTGGCATGGAACAATCAAAAATTATAGATACGATGGAGACGTATCATCACCCACAAGCACCAATCTATAGTTTTGATACAAAGATTGAATACAAGAGATGAACTAGGGTTTGAGAGAAGTTGGTGCTGTGAAGATGTTGATGAAGATAGCCCTCCCCAAGATGGGAGAGTTGTTGGTGAAGATGATGATGATGATTTCTCCCTCCGGGAGGGAAGTTCCCCCAATGGAATTGCTCCACCGGAGGGCAAAAGTGCTACTGCCCAAGTTTGGGCTTGAGGCGGTGGAGCTTCGCCCCGAATGTCCTCCTCTGTTTTTTCTAGGTCAAAATGACTTATATACCAGAAGATGGGCACCGAAGGTGGGCCGAGGAGGGCAACACCCACCAGGGCATGCCTGGGCCTCCTGGCGTGCCCAGGTGGGTTGTGCCCACCTGGTGGCCCTCCTTTGGTGCTTATTTGGTCCAATATTTATTAAATATTTCATAAAAATTACTCGGGGAGTTTCAGCTCATTTGGAGTTGTGCAGAATAGGTAGCTTGATGTAGCTTTTTCAGGTCCAGATTTCCAACTGCCAGAATTCTCCCCCTTGGTTCATACCTTGCATATTATGAGGGAAAAAGCATTAGAATTACTCCAAAAAGCATTATTATACAATAAAACAACATAAATAACAGTAGGAAAACATGATGCAAAATGGATGTATCAACTCCCCCAAGCTTAGACCTCGCTTGTCCTCAAGCGAAAACCAAAATCGAAAAATATGTCCACATTCTTAGAGAGAGAGGTGTCGATAAAAAGAAAAATATAGACATAGCAGCATCATGTGACTTATTAAAACAACAACAAACTTTAATATAAAACTTTCATCATAGAAATTTTATCATAGACTGATAATCCCCAAGTGCAGGGAGTCATCGTAGAAATTCCCAAAGGTGGAAGTGATAAGTATGGAGTGTCGAACCCACAAGGAGCTAAAGGCAAGATCAATATTATCTCAAGTCCTATCTGCCACTGATACAACTCTACGTACACCGAAAGTTTGCTTTCAACTAGAGACGAGAAATAAAACTACGTTGTGGGTATGAAGAGGATAACTTTGCATGATATCGGAGAGCTAAGATATAAAAGTAGGTGCTGTTATCATAAAGTTAGAATATGCTACTAAATATTATAAATAGCGAGTATGGAATAATGATGGGTTGGTGTGCGGAATTATCCTAGGCAATTGTTAACAAGACCGGTTATCACTATTGCAATTTCATATGAGGGAGAGGCATAAGCTAACATACTTTCTCTTCCTGGATCATATGCACTTATGATTGGAACTCTAGCAAGCATCCGCAACTACTAAAGATCATTAAGGTAAAACCCATTAACATATCAAGTCCCCTTTATCCAATACGCAACAACCCCCTTACTTGGGTTTATGCTTCTGTCACTCAAGCAACCCACTATAAGCGAATCATGAACGCATTTCAACACCCTACAGCGGGAATCCCTCACGCTTGCGCAACACAGAGGGCACAATAGGACAACACCAAAAGAAAACATACAACTCATACCAATCTAGATCATCAATCAACCTAAAGACAAAGGATATCTATTCAAAACATCATAGGATGGCAACACATCATTGGATCATAATATGTGGCATAAAGCACCATGTTCAAATAGGGATTACAACGGGGTGCGGGAGAGTGGACCACGTAAAAGAGATGAGGATGGTGATGACGATGGTGATGTTGATGAAGACGATCACCGCGGCGATGATTCCCCTCCCGATGGCACTCCGGCGCCACCGAGAGAGAGGAGGAGAGGTTCTTCCCCTTGTGCTTCCTCCTCCATGGCCTCTCTCTGGATGGGAAGAGATTTCATGGCGATGATGGCCCCTCCGGGATCCTTCCCCATGGCCTCCGGTGTTATGCCCCCCTCCGGCAGGGTGCCAGAGAGGGCCTAGATTGATTTCTCGTGCCTACAGAGGCTTGTGGCGGCGAAACTTCCGATCTAGGTTATTTTTCTGGAGGTTTGGGCATTTATAGGAGAGGTTGGCGTCGAGAACAAGTCAGGGGGCCCCACGGAGAGTCCACAAGGCACAGGGCGCGCCCAAGGGGGGTGGGCGCGCCCTCCACCCTCGTGGGGCCCATGGGACTCCCCTTCAGTAACTCTTTGTTCCATTATTTTTTATATTTTCTAGAAAAATTCTCCGTTGATTTTTAGCGCATTCCGAGAACTTTTATTTCTGTACAAAAACAACACCACGGTAGTTTTGCTGAAAATAGCGTCAGTCCGGGTTAGTTCTAATCAAATCATACCAAAATCATATAAAACTATTGTAAACATGACATGAATACTTCATAAATTATAGATACGCTGGAGACGTATCAACATCCCCAAGCTTAATTCCCGCTCGTCCTCGAGTAGGTAAATGATAAAAGAAATAATTTATGATGTGTGAATGCTAGTAAGTGCATAAGTTTGATCAATGATAGTTCCAATCACTTTTTCTAGCATCATTATATATCATAACAGTAGCCCAACTCATAAAACTTCTCATGATCAAGTAACAAGCTGTTCACATGTTAAAGTATAAATCATAAACTTTCTTGAAAACTAACAAACCATGATCTTAGTCATCAAACAATTGCAATTCATCTTATTTTCGGGAAAGGGTCTATGTAAGAGCTTTGGTTCAGCAAACTCCACATACTCAACTATCATTTAATCTTTCATAATTGCTAACACTCATGTGATATTTATGGTTTCAAAGTTTCAATCATACACAGAGAAAGATAGAGGCTTATGGTCTCGCCTCCCAACCTTTTACCTCAAGGGTAATGTCAAAAATAATAATTTATGAAAACCTACATCCAAGTGGATATATATATAATGTCAACACTAATAATTTATGAAAATCTACATCCGAGTGGATATATATATATATATATATGGATCGCTCCAACACAAAGTGCTTGCCAAAGGAAAAAGTGTAAAAAGGAAAGGTGATGATCACCATGACTCTTGTATAAGGGTAGAAGATAAAAGTAAAAGATAGGCCCTTCGTAGAGGGAAGCAGAGGTTGTCATGCGCTTTTATGGTTGGATACACAAAATCTTAATGCAAAAAAAACGTCACTTTATATTGCCGCTTGTGATAAAGACCTTTATTATGCAGTTCATCGCTTTTATTTCTTCCCTATCACAAGTTCATATAAAGCTTTTTTTCTTCACATTAATAGATCATACATATTTAGAGAGCAATTTTTATTGCATGCACCGATGACAACTTACTTAAAGGATTTTACTCAATACATAGGTAGGTATGTTGGACTATGATGGCAAAACTGGGTTTAAGGGGTGTTCGAACGCACAGGTAGTATCTCTACTTGGTGCAAAGAATTTGGCTAGCATGAGAGGGAAAGACAAGCTCAACATGTTGGATGATCCAAGACAATATAACGTTTCAGATACAGGAAAACATAACCCATTAAGTTGTCTTCCTTGTCCAACATCAACTTTTTAGCATGTCATATTTGAATGAGTGTTCGCAATTACAAAAGATGTCCAAGATAGTATATTTATATGTGAAATCTCTTTTCCTTTCATATTCTTTCATGAATTGTTCAAGTGAACAATTCTGCGTTTGCTAACTTTCAATAAGTTTACTACCTATACTTATTATGTGTGAAGTCATTACTCCCCATGTTATAAGCATATGAAACATATATATAAATTCACATTTATGATATTCAATCCATTCAACCATTTACTCATAGGATATACGTGAAGACGTGAGTAAATGGCAAACTACTCCAAAAAGATATAAGTGAAGAACACTGAGTATTCAAATAATTAACTAGTCATGGGAGGATTCTTTTTCATTCAAGATTTCAGATCCAATGATTTTATTCAAAAAGCAAGTAAAATTGAAAATACTCTCCAAGAAAAACACATATCATGTGACGAATAAAAATATAGCTCCGAGTAAGGTATACTGATAGTTTTGAAGACGAAAGAGGGGATCCCTTTCGGGGCATCCCCAATCTTAGGCGCTTGAGTCTTCCTTGAATATTAACTTGGTGTGCCTTGGGCATCCCCAAAGTTAGGTTCTTTACACTCCTTATTCTCCTCATATCGATATCTCACTCAAAACTTGAAAACTTCAATCACACAAAACTTAACGGAACTACGTGAGGTGGGTTAGTATGATAAAGAGTAAATCATTCACTTTGGTACTGTCAAAGACAAGATTAATATTTGTTCTCAAACAATGCCTACTGTACCATATCATTTCTACAATTTATATTGAGCAATATAAGCCATAGAAACTAGAAAACAAGCAACCTATGCATTGAAAACAGAATCTGCCAGAAACAGAACAACCTGTAATGATCTGAACAACAACCATACTTCTGCTACTCAAAAAATTCTGAAATAAATTTGTGGACGTGAGTAATTTGTCTATTAATCTTATGCAGAAAGAATCAACTCACACTCTTCTGTAAAAAATGACAGCTAATCTCGTGAGCGCAAAGTTTCTGTTTTTTACAGCAAGATCACATTAATTTTCACCCAAGTCTTCCCAAAGGTCTTACTTGGCACTTTATTGAAACAAAATCTATAAAACATGATTAATACAGTAGCTTAATCATGTGAACACACAAAAACAGTAAGGGTAAATATTGGATTGTCTCCCAACAAGCGCTTTTCTTTAATTCCTTTTAGCTAGGCATGATGATTTCAATGATGCTCACATAAAAGATAAGAATTGAAACATAAAGAGAGCATCATGAAGAATATGACTAGCACATTTAAACCTAACCCGCTTCCTATGCCTAGGGAATTTGTGAGCACACAATTTATAGTAACAAGGATCAACTAGCATAGGAAGGCAAAACAAGTATAACTTCAAAACTTCAGGCACATAGAGAGGAAACTTGATATTATTGTAACTCCTACAAGCATATATTCCTCCCTCATAATAATTTTCAGTAGCATCATAAATGAATTCAACAATATAACCATCACATAAAGAATTCTTTTCATGATCTACAAGCACAATTTTTTACTACTCTCCACATGAGCAAAATTCTTCTTGTTCGGAATAGTGGTAGCAAACTCAACAAAATAACTATCATGTGAGGCATACTCCAATTGAAAATTAAAGGCATGATGACAAGTTTCATGGTTAACATTATTCTTTATAGAATACATGTCATCACATCATAGATAGCAACTTTGTTCTCATAATCAATTGGAACCTCTTCCAAAATAGTGGAATCATTACTAACTAAAGTCAAGACCTCTCCAAATCCACTTTCATAAATATCATACTAAGATTCAACACCCTCCAAAATAGTGGGATCACTAATTCCTAAAGTTAACACTTCCAAACCCACTTTAGATGATAGTATTATTTATACTCCAAAAGATATAAGTGAAGTTCATGGGGCATTCTATAATTAATATAGACTAACCAACATCCAAGCTCAAAATATATAAGTGAAGCACACAAAGCATACTCAAAAGATTTAAGTGAAGCACAAAGAGCATTCTATAAGGTTATACTCAAAAGATATAAGTGAAGCACATGAAGCATTCTATAAATCGATGAAGGGCTATCTCATACTAGCATGGTTCTTAAAGAAAAAGAAAAACGCAAAGGACACAAATCATGTGAACAAAACCAAAACCGAGGTATACCGATAATTGTTGAAGACGAAAGAGGGGATGCCAACTGGGGCATCCCCAAGCTTAGACGCTTGAGTATCCTTGGAATATTTACTTGGGGTGCCTTGGGCATCCCCAAGATTGAACTCTTGTCTCTCTTTATTCTTCTCACATTGGTAACTCCTCATTCTTCGAACACTTCATCCACAAAAACTTAACAAAAACTTAACAAAAACTTTGTGAGATCCATTAGTATACTAAAGCAAATCACTACCTTTAGGTATTGTTGTAAACTCATTCAAATTTTTAGCACTTTATCTACTATATTCCAACTTCACCATGGTTCATACCCCTCGATACTACCCATGTATTCATCAAAATAAGCGAACAACATATAGAAAACAGAATCTGTGAAAAACAGGACAGTATGTACTAATCTGGAAATTTAGTAAACTTCTGTAACTCCCAAAAATTATAAAACAAATATGAAAATTTAAACAATTTGTACAGAAGTAATGTGCAAAAAGTTTCAGACCCATTTGACTTTCCGGTAAAAAAAAATGTAAATTCACGTGCTACAGCCAAAGTTTCTGTTTTTGTATTGCACATAGTAAACAAGCAATCTAATCATCTTAAAACCAAAGCTTGGCACATTATTTTTATGATACAATGGATATATACAAGGGGATAATTATTTTCAGACAAGCTTCCATGAATTTTTTTACATTGTTTCCATGAGCATGAACACAAGCGTTCAAGGTCGACCCTCACTTCTCCAATTTTTTTGTATTTTCATTCTTTTAATTTTTTTGTATTTTTCACCCACAACTAAGCACAAACAAAAGGCAAAATAAAATCTACTTAGTGAAGAATGTTGGGGAACGTAGTAATTTCAAAAAATTTCCTACGCACCCACAAGATCATGGTGATGCATAGCAACGAAAGGGGAGAGTGTTGTCCACGTACCCTCGTAGATCGAAAGCGGAAGCGTTAGCACAACGCGGTTGATGTAGTCGCACGTCTTCACGATCCGACCGATCCAAGTACCGAATGTACGGCACCTCCGAGTTCAGCACACATTTAGCTCGATGACGTCCCACGAACTCCGATCCTGCAAAGCTTTGCGGGAGAGTTTCGTCAGCACGACGGTGTGACGACGGTGTTGATGATGCTACCGACGCAGGGCTTCGCCTAAGCACCACTATGATATTACTGAAGTGGAATATGGTGGAGGGGGGCACCGCACACGGCTGGGAGAGATCAATAGATCAACTTGTGTGTCTAGAGATGCCCCCTGCCCCCGTATATAAAGGAGCAAGGGGGAGAGGGGGCCGACCAAGGAGGGCGCGCCAAGGGGGGAGTCCTACTCCCACCGGAAGTAGGACTCCACCTTTCCTTGTTGGAGTAGGAGAAGGGAAGGAAGGGAGAGAGGAGAGGAAGGAAAGGGGGGCACCGCCCCCCTCCTGGTCCAATTCGGACTAGAGGGGGGGGGGGCAGCCTGCCGTGGCTGCCCCTCCTCTTCTCCACCAGGGCCCATGAGGCCCAATAAACCCCCCGGGGGGTTCCGGTAACCCCCTAGTACTCCGGTAAATGTCTGAAACCTCCCAAAACACTTGCGGTGTCCGAACATAGTCATCCAATATATCGATCTTTACGTCTCGACCATTTCGAGACTCCTTGTCATGTCCGTAATCATATCTGGGACTCCGAACTACCTTCAGTACATCAAAACACAAAAACTCATAATACCAATCGTCACAAAACTTTAAGCGTGCGGACCCTACGGGTTCGAGAACTATGTAGACATGATCGAGACACGTCTCCGGTCAATAACCAATAGCGGAACCTGGATGCTCATATTGGTTCCCACATATTCTACGAAGATCTTTATCGGTCAAACCGCATAACAACATACGTTGTTCCCTTTGTCATCGGCATGTTACTTGCCCGAGATTCGATCATCGGTATCTCAATACCTAGTTCAATCTCGTTATCGGGAAGTCTCTTTACTCATTATGTAATGCATCATCCTGCAACTAACTAATTATCTACATTGCTTGCAAGGCTTATAGTGACGTGCATTACTGAGAGGGCCCAGAGATACCTCTCCGACAATCAGAGTGACAAATCCTAATCTCGAAATACGTCAACTCAACAAGTACCTTCAAAGACACCTGTAGATCACCTTTATAATCACCCAGTTATGTTGTGACGTTTGGTAGCACACAAAGTGTTCCTCCGGTAAGCGAGAGTTACATAATCTCATAGTCATAGGAACATGTATATATAAGTCATGAAGAAAGCAATAGCAACATACTAAATGATCAAGTGCTAAGCTAACGAATGGGTCAAGTCAATCACATCATTCTTCTAATGATGTGATCCCATTGATCAAATGATAACTCATATCTATGGTTAGGAAACTCAACCATCTTTGATCAATGAGCTAGTCAAGTAGAGGCATACTAGTGACACTATGTTTGTCTATGTATTCACACATGTATTATGTTTCCGGTGAATACAATTCTAGCATGAATAATAAACATTTATCATGATACGAGGAAATAAATAATAACTTTATTATTGCCTCTAGGGCATATTTCCTTCAAAGAAAGCAAACAAGCATACACAAAAATATCAACCCCACACTATTGCTCCCCGGCAATGGCGCCAGAAAAGAGCTTGATAATCCCCAAGTGCAGGGAATCATCCTAGCAATTCCCAAAGGTGGAAGTGATAAGTATGGAGTGTCGAACCCACAAGGAGGTAAAGGCAAGATCAATATTCTCTCAAGTCCTATCTGCCACCGATATGACTCTACGTACACCGAACGTTTTCTTCCAACTAGAGACGAGAAATAAAACTATGTTTTGGGTATGAAGAGAATAACTTTGCATGATATCAGAGAGCTAAGATATGAAAGTAGGCGCTGTTATCATAAAGTTAGAATATATTACTAAATATTATAAATAGCGAGTGTTGGATAATGATGGGTCGGTGTGCGGAATTATCCTAGGCAATTGTTAACAAGACATTGCAATTTCATATGAGGGAGAGGCATAAGCTAACATACTTTCTCTTCTTGGATCATATGCACTTACGATTGGAACTCTAGCAAGCATCTGCAACTACTAAAGATCATCAAGGTAAAACCCAACCATAGCATTAACATATCAAGTCCCCTTTATCCCATACACAACAACCCCCTTACTCGGGTTTATGCTTCTGTCACTCAAGCAACCCACTATAAGCGAATCATGAACGTATTGCAACACCCTATAGCGGGAATCGCTCACGCTTGCACGACACGGAGGGTACAATAGGACAACACCAAAATAAAACTTACAACTCATACCAATCTAGATCATCAATCAACCCAAAGACAAAGGATATCTACTCAAAACATCATAGGATGGCAACACATCATTGGATCATAGTATGTGGCATAAAGCACCATGTTCAAGTAGGGATTACAGCGGGGTGCGGGAGAGTGGACTGCGTAAAAGAGATGAGGAGGGTGATGATGATGGTGATGTTGATGAAGACGATCACCGCGACGATGATTCCCCTCCCGATGGCACTCCAGTGCCACCGAGAGAGAGGAGGAGAGATTCTCCCCCTTGTACTTCCTCCTCCATGGCCTCCCCCTGGATGGAGAGAGGTTCCCACTCTGGTCCTTGGTCTCCATGGCAATGATGGACCCTCCGGGATCCTTCCCCATGGCCTCCGGTGATGATGGCCCCTCCGGGATCCTTCCCCATGGCCTCCGGTGATGATGGCCCCCTCCGGTAGGGTGCCAGAGAGGGCCTAGATTGATTTCTCGTGGATACAGAGGCTTGCGGCGGCGGAGCTTCCAATCTAGGTTATTTTCTGGAGGTTTGGGCATTTATAGGAGAGGTTGGCATCGAGAACAAGTCAGGGGCCCCACGTAGAGTCCACGAGGCACAATGGCACGCCCAGGGGGGGGGGGGTGGGCGCTCCCTACACCCTCATGGGGCCCACGAGACTCCCCTCCAGTAACTCTTTGTTCCATTATATTTTATATTTTACAGAAAAATTCTCCGTTGATTTTCAGCGCATTCCGAGAACTTCTATTTCTGCACAAAAACAACACCATGGTAGTTCTACTGAAAACAACGTCACTCCGGGTTAGTTCTAATCAGATCATACCAAAATCATATAAAACTCTTGTAAACATGACATGAATACTTCATAAATTATAGATACGTTGGAGACGTATCATAGACTTCTCATGAACAAGTGACAATTCATCACAACATCGAAGTATAAAGCATAATCTCTATTGGAAACCAACAAACTATGTTCTCAGTCAACTTTGCAACTACAATTCATCATCTTTTCAGGAAGGGTCACGTATCGGAGCCTTTAGGAAAGTCCACATACTCAACCATCACTTAGTCTTCTATAATTGCTAACACTCACTGTGTACACATGAGCAAAACGTTTCAACCGGACACATAGGAAGATAGGGGCTTATAGTTTTGCGTCCCAATGCACTCACCTCAAGGGTGATGTCAACAATAATAAATCATGCTACCCATATTCAACTGGACATATGTGCCTAGATCTTTCCTCACCACATGATGCTTGCCAAAGGAGAAAAATAAAAGGGAATATAGAGAAAACTTTGACTCTTGCATGGAAGTAAATACATAAAAGTAAAAGATAGGCCCTTCGCAGAGGGAAGCAGAGGTTGCCATGCGCTTTTTGTTTGTATTCTCAACCCCTTAGTGCAAGAGAATGTCACGTTATATTGCCCCTTGTGATGGCAACCTTTATTATGCAGTCTGTCGCTTTTATTATTCACCATCACAAGTTCGTACAACGCTCAATTTTCCCTTACACTAAATGTTCTCGCTAGAAAGATAGCGGCAAGCACCACCTGTTGAAGGATCTATGAGAATATAACTTCTATGTGAATATGAACAAACATAAATCATTAAGTTGTCTTCCTTGTCCAACGCCCACAATTTTGGCATATAATATTTTGATGGATGCTCACAATCATAAAAGATTTCCATGATAGTATATTTATATGTGAATCTTATCTTTCCTTATTAATTCTTTCATGAGTTGCATCATTGACCAATGCTATGTTTGTCAATCTACAATAAATTTTTCTACTTATACTTTTCCTTGTGTAATGTCATCACTTACCATAAGATTAGCATATGATATTTTTCTTTTTATTTCCTTTCTTTTTATTGAAACAAGAAAACTAAAGAAGGAAAAACTCAAACTAAACTTTATTATATCTCACACACGATTACAATGATTGATCAGTAAGCAAACTCACAAAAAAGAAAGGATCAAACTAAACTTTTATTCATCTACTAGCAAAAGATAACCATTGATCGAAACTAAGAAAGTAAAGGCAAAATATAGTGGAGATTTATACGATACCGGGGCACCTCCCCCAATCTTGGTGAAAGCCAACGGGAGTGCCCATACCCAATACTTAGTTTTCTTTTGGTGGTGATGAAGAAGATGGCGGTGATGAGGTAGAAGGTTTCTTGTCCTCGGGTTGAAGGAAATATGCCCTAGAGGTAATAATAAAGTTATTATTTATTTCCTTATATCATGATAAATGTTTATTATTCATGCTAGAATTGTATTAAGCGGAAACTTAGTACATGTGTGAATACATAGACAAAACATAGTGTCCCTAGTATGCCTCTACTAGACTAGCACGTTAATCAAAGATGGTTATGTTTCCTAATCATAGACATGTGTTGTCATTTGATGAACGGGATCACAACATTAGGAGAATGATGTGATGGACATGACCCATCCATTAGCTTAGCATTTTGATCGTTACAGTTTCATTGCTACTGCTTTATTCATGACTTATACAGTTCCTCAGACTATGACATTATGCAACTCCCGAATACCGGAGGAACACTTTGTGTGCTATCAAACGTCACAATGTAAATGGATGATTATAAAGATGCTCTACAAGTGTCTCCGAAGGTGTTTTTTTGGGTTGGCATAGATCGAGATTAGGATTTGTCACTCCGTGTTTCGGAGGGGTATCTCTGGGCCCTCTCAGTAATGCTCATCACTATAAGCCTTGCAAGCAATGTGACTAATGAGTTACTTGCGAGATGAAGTATTATGGAACGAGTAAAGAGACTTGACGGTAACGAGATTGAACTAGGTATGATGATACCGACGATCGAATCTCGGGAAAGTAACATACCGATGACAAAGGGAACAACGTATGTTGTTATGCGGTTTGACCGATAAAGATCTTTGTAGAATATGTAGGAGCTAATATGAGCATCCAGGTTCCGCTATTGGTTATTAACCAGAGATATGTCTTGGTCATGTCTACATAGTTCTCGAACCCGTAGTGTTGGGAATATAACTGGTGGGTATAAAACGCCCAGGAGGGGCCGGTTTACCCTCAGAGAGATTGCCAATATTGAAGCCCATGAAGTTATAGAAGACGGTGATTTATGAAGGAAACTTAACAAGGAGGCCCAAAGCCCAGAAGCGAGTTAGGGCCCATAGACATAAACCGCCATAGGCGTGTAACTTGTAATGTAAGGTAGGAAAGAATAGATACCGAGCCGGACACGTTTATGAACCGGCCTCGGGATTCTGTAGACCGACGAGCGTCAACCTATGTATATAAAGGGACGACCCGACGGCAGTTTAGGAACAAGAAACAACAACTCGAGAGCCAGGTTACGCGTATTCGCTCCCTGGTTATCGAAACCCTAGCAATTCCATCACAACTGGATAGTAGGATTTTACCTTCACCGCAAGGGGCCGAACCAGTATAAACTCCCCGTGTCCTTTGTCTGGTTTAATCCCTTTAAGCTAATCTCGTTGCGATGGCTCCACGACTAAGTCCTCACACTAGGACATCTGACGTCACAATTCCACGACAGTTGCCGCCCACCGTGGAGCTATCGCACGATGGTTTCAAGTTCTTAGAGGGCAATTTAGAAGGACTTAAGGGATACGCAATGGGCCGGATGACCAAGAGTCGTCGCGACATGCTCTACATCGACGATGCAGGCTGGGGCCCCGACACCGGCTCAATCGAGTACGGGTACCAGATCCCCTTTGGAGGAATTCATGTCTTCATTGGCAAGATCGGTGAACCGGGCCCTGAGCCGGACATCTGCGTTGACCTCATCAAGACGGCTCAGCGTGCAAGCCCCGCCCGGGTTCATCCCGCCATGAAGCGTGCGTTCGTAGGATTCATCAATGGTGTAGAACCTGAACCGGGATCCGACGGTGAGACGGTTATCTATTCAGATGGCGAATCATCCACCGGTGAGACCGAGTCACTGTAGCCAGATGGTCGGTTTGGGGGCTATTCCGATGGCGACAGTATTCCGGACCCCCTTGAACCGCCAAACCGGGTTGCGATCTTCATGGCCGGTATGCAACCCACGCAACACTCCTCAGCTACGGCGGCAATGATTTCCGGATCGGTAGCTGGGGCAGGAGGCCCTGCGCACCCGCTGGCTCAAGTCCTGTTCGGTTTATTGGACGCCTTGAATACTTTGTTAACCATAGAGGTTAACCCGGATAATCGAGATTAGCATAATGTGGAGGTCACGAAGCTGCGAGATTAGATAGCTCAGGCCAAGGAGGACATGGCTGCTGAGGAAACCAGGGTGGCTGAGGAGCGGGACGCTTTGGATGCTCAGGCACAGCGGATTCATGCAGAATCTTACCAGCTCATGCTGGATCAGAATGCTTCAAACGACGTGATGAGGAGGAGGCATCGGTCTCATCTACCGCCGGTTTATGAAGCAAGGAATATCTTTAACACGCCAGGAGCGGGAACCAGTAACCCGGCAGCGGTAAACCGGGTTGAAGCACCTGCGACAGGAGCTCCGGATCATCCACGGATGACGGACCCGCCTCGACAGAACCATGACCCACCTTAGTACGTGCCAACACCACCGGGTCATTTTTCTACCCCTTTGGATAACATGATCGCTGCGGCGTGATACGTCTCCAACGTATCTATAATTTACGAAGCATTCATGCTATTTTATTATCTGTTTTGAATGATTATGGGCTTTATTATACACTTTTATATTACTTTTGGGACTAACCTATTAACCGGAGGGCCCAGCCCATATTGCTGTTTTATTGTGTGTTTCAGTATTTCAAAGAAAAGGAATATCAAACAGAGTCCAAACGGAATGAAACCTTCGGGAGCGTGATTTTTAGGAAGAATATGATCCGGGAGACTTGGAATTCACATCAGAAGAGCATCGAGGAAGCCACAAGATAGGGGGTGCGCCCACCCCCCTGGGCGCGCCCTACCCTCTCGTGGGCCCCTCAAGGCTCCCCCGACCGACTTCTTTCGCCTATATAAGCCTACGTATCCTAAAAACATTGAATAAGAAGATAGATCGGAAGTTCCGCCGCTGCAAGCCTCTGTAGCCACCAAAAACCTCTCGGGACCCTGTTCCAGCACCCTGCTGGAGGGGGAACCCATCACTGGTGTCCATCTTCATCATCCCGTCGCTCTCCATGACGAGGAGGGAGTAGTTCACCCTCGGGGCTGAGGGTATGTACCAATAGCTATGTGTTTGATCTCTCTCTCTCTCATGTTCTCTCTATGGCACGATCTTGATGTATCGCGAGCTTTGCTATTATAGTTGGATCTTCTGATGTTTCTCCCCCTCTACTCTCTTGTGATGAATTGAGTTTTCCTCTTGAAGTTATCTTATCGGACCGAGTCTTTAATGATTTGAGAACACTTGATGTATGTCTTGCCGTGTTTATCTATGGTGACAATGGGATATCATGTGCCACTTGATGTATGTTTTGGTGACCAACTTGCGGGTTCTGCCCATGAACCTATGCATAGGGGTTGGCACACATTTTCGTCTTGACTCTTCGGTAGAAACTTTGGGGCACTCTTTGAAGTACTTTGTGTTGGTTGAATAGATGAATCTGAGATTGTGTGATGCATATCGTATAATCATGCCCACGGATACTTGAGGTGACAATGGAGTATCTAGGTGACATTAGGGTTTTGGTTGATTTGTGTCTTAAGGTGTTATTCTAGTATGAACTCTATGATAGATTGAACGGAAATAATAGCTTCATGTTATTTTACTACAGACTCTTGAATAGATAGAACAGAAAGGATACCTTTGAGGTGGTTTTGTACCCTACCATAATCCATTCGTTTGTTCCCCGATATTAGTGGCTTTGGCGTGACTCTTTGTTGCATGTTGAGGGATTGTTATATGATCTATCTATGTTATTATTGTTGAGAGAACTTGCACTAGTGAAAGTATGAACCCTAGGCCTTGTTTCCTATCATTGCAATACCGTTTACGCTCACTTTTATCATTAGTTACCTTGCTGTTTTTATATTTTCAGATTACAAAAACCTATATCTACTATCCATATTGCACTTGTATCACCATCTCTTTGCCAAACTAGTGCACCTATACAATTTACCATTGTATTGGGTGTGTTGGGGACACAAGAGACTCTTTGTTATTTGGTTGCAGGGTTGCTTGAGAGAGACCACCTTCATCCTACGCCTCCCACGGATTGATAAACCTTAGGTCATCCACTTGAGGGAAATTTGCTACTGTCCTACAAACCCGTGCACTTGCATGCCCAACAACGTCTACAAGAAGAAGGTTGTGTAGTAGACATCAAGCTCTTTTCTGGCGCCGTTGCCGGGGAGGTGAGTGCTTGAAGGTATATCTTTAGATCTTGCAATCGAATCTTTTTGTTTCTTGTTTTATCACTAGTTTAGTTTATAAAAGAAAACTAAAAAAATGGAATTGAGTTTGCCTCTTATGATTCATCTTTTTAATATCTGTCGTAAGTATGACGAAAAGGAAAATTGTGCTCAAGTGCTAGAAGAAGAAGTCTATAAAATGTATGATACTAAATTTTTGAATGATTAGCATGATTGCAATTTTGTTAGTATGAATTCCTTGAATATCCATGATGCTAATGATATGCAAAGCCACAAGCTTGGGGAAGCTATGTTTGATGAAGATGATATTTTTTATCCCCCAAGCTTTGATGAAAATATTTATTATGATGAAATCATGCCTCCTATTTATGATGATTATATTGATGAAAGTGGGTTTGGAAGTGTGTCAACTTTATTTAGTGATGATTCCACTATTTCGGAAGAGGTTCCAATTGATTATGAGAACAAAGTTGCTGTCTATGATGATTATTGTGATGACTTGTATGCTATTAGGAATAATGATAACCATGAAACTTGTCAGCATGATTTTAGTTTTCAATTGGATTATGCCTCACATGATAATTATTTTGTTGAGTTTGCTCCCACTATTATTCATGAGAAGAAATTTGCTTATGTGGAGAGTAGAAAATTTTCTATGCGTGTAGATCATGAAAAGAATGCTTTATGTGCTGGTTATATTGTTGAATTCATTCATGATGCTACTGAAAATTATTATGAGGGAGGAACATATGCTTGTAAGAATTTCAACAATATCAAGTTTCCTCTCTATGTGCTTAAAGTTTTGAAGCTATGCTTGTTTTACCTTCCTATGCTAATTGATTATTGTTCCCATAAGTTGTTTGCTCAAAAAATCCCTATGCATAGGAAGTGGGTTAGGCTTAAATGTGCTAGTCATATGCTTCATGATGCTCCCGTTATGTTTCAATTCTTATCTTTTATGTGAGCATCATCTCATCATGCCTAGCTAGGGGCGTTAAACGATAGCGCTTGTTGGGAGGCAACCCAACTTTACTTTTGTTCCTTGCTTTTTGTTACTGTTTAGTAATAAATAATTCATCTATCCTCTGGTTAGATGTGGTTTTATGTTTTAATTAGTGTTTGTGCCAAGTAGAACCTTTGGGAAGACGGGTGAAGTCTTTATGATCTTGCTGTAAAAAACAGAAACTTTTGCACTCACGAGATTAGCTGCCATTTTTTTACTGGAGAGTGCTTTTAGGTTGATTCTTTTTGCAGATGACTAATAGACAAATTACTCAGGTCCACCAATTTATTTCAGAATTGTTTGAGTTCCAGAAGTATACGTTTGATACATATTACTACAGACTGTTCTGTTTTTGACAGATTCTGTTTTCATTGTGTTGTTTGCTTATTTTGATGAATCTGTGAGTAGTATTGGAGGGTATGAACCATAGAGAAGTTAGAATACAGTAGATATTACACCAATATGAATTTAGAATGAGTTCATTACAGTACCTAAGTGGTGGTTTTATTTTCTTATACTAACGGAGCTTACGAGTTTTGTTTTGAGTTTTGTGTGGTTGAAGTTTTCAAGTTTTGGGTAAAGATTCAATGGACTATGGAATAAGGAGTGGCAAGAGCCTAAGCTTGGGGATGCCCCTGGGAAGGCATCCCCTCTTTCTTCTTCGTTCATCGGTAACTTTACTTGGAGCTATATTTTTATTCACCACATGATATGTGTTTTGCTTGGAGCGTCATTTTCTTTTGTTAGTATTTGCTTGCTGTTATTTAGAATAATGTTTTGCATCTTTATTTTCAATAAAAATGTCAAGGATAGCCTTTACCATGCTTATTTTGCTAGTATACATGTTGCTGTTTGAAAACAGAAAGTTTACCGCTGTTGCAAAAATTCCCTAGAAAATTCAGAGAATGGTATAATGTTGAAACTTTTTGCAGATTAAGCTCTGATAAATTTATTATAGTGGGAATTTTATCTCATAACTTTTGGAGTTAGGGAAGTATTGATACTCTTGCATTCTTTACAGACTGTACTGTTTTGGCAGATTGCTGTTATGGTTGCATTGTTTGCATATGTTTGCTTGTTTAATGATTCTATTTGAGGATAGGAGTATTAAATATGCATAGGCATTTAGTATGCAATGTTGAATAATAATTTTAGTAATTTGTTAGAGTAGAAAATGATAAGGTTTTGCATTGGTTTATACTAACCTATCTCACGAGTTCTTGTTGAGTTTGGTGTGAATGAAGCTTTTGATAAAAACAGAAACCATGATATGAGAGGAATTAAGGAGACATAAAAGATCAATCTTGGGGATGCCCAAGGCACTCCAAGATAATATTTCAAGAAGTCTCAAGCTTCCTTCTTCAACAACTATCGGTTAGTATCGGTTGAGCCTAAGTTTTTGCTTCTTCACATGAGTTGTGCTATCTTTGCAATGTCATTTTATTTTGTTTTGCTTGCTGTTTGAATACAATACCAAGATCTGAAATTCTTAAATGAGAGAAGAGTCTTCACATAGTTACACAATTATTTAACTACTCATTGATCTTCACTTATATCTTTTTGTAGTAGTTTTTCATTTACTCGTGTGCTTCACTTATATCCTATGAGTAAATTGTTGAATGAGTTGATTGTCATAAATCTGAAATTATATATGTTTCATTTGCTTATCCCTTGGGGAGTAATGACTTCACATCTAAGAACTAGAGGTTGTAAATTTATTGAAGGTTAGCAAGCATTGTATTGGTCATTTGAACAATTCATGAAAGAATATTGAAGGAAGAAAGATTTCACATATAAATATACTATCCTAGACATATTTTATAATTGTGAGCACTCATTAAGTATGACATGCTAAAGAGTTGATGTTGGACAAGGAAGACAACGTAATGGGTTATGTTTTCTCACATCTCAGTTAAAGTATATTTTCATGGATCATTCAAACATGTTGAGCTTGCCTTTCCCCCTCATGCTAGCCAAAATTCCTTGCACCAAGTAGAGATACTACTTGTGCTTCCAAATATCCTTAAACCCACTTTTTGCCATGAGAGTCCACTATACCTACCTATGGATTGATTAAGATCCTTCAAGTAAGTTGTCATCGGTGCAAGAAATAAAAATTTCTCTCTAAATATGCATGACTTATTAGTGCGGAGAAAATAAGCTTTGTACGATCTTGTTATGGAAGCAATAAAAGCGACGGACTGCATAATAAAGGTCCATATACAAGTGGCAATATAAAGTGACGTTCTTTTGCATTAAGATTTTGTGTATCCAACCCTAAAAGCGCATGACAACCTCTGATTCCCTCTGCGAAGGGCCTATCTTTTACCTTATGTCTTTTAATTCATGCAAGAGTCAAGGTGATCTTCACCTTTCCCTTTTTGATTTTATCCTTTGGCAAGCACTTTGTGTTGGGGTGATCCTGATATATATATCCAATTGGATGTAAGTTAGCATGAACTATTATTGTTGACATCACCCAAAGGTGAATACGTTGGGAGGCAACACTATAAGCCCCTATCTCAGTGTCCGATTGAAACTCCATAACCATCAGTATTGTGTGAGTGTTAGCAATTGTAGAAGACTATATGATAGTTGAGTATGTGAAGTTTGCTAAATCAAAGCTCTGACATAGACCCTTCCCGAAAATAAGATGAATTGCAATTGTTTGATGACTGAGAATGAAGTTTGCTAGTTTTCAAGAAAGTTTATGGTCTATGCTTTAACATGTGAATTGCTTGTTACTTGATCTTGAGAAGTTTTATGAGATGAACTACTATTATGACATATAATCATGCTAGAAAAGGTGATTGATATTATCATTGATCAAACTTGTGCACCTTCTAGCATTCACACTTCATAAATTCTTTCTTTATCATTTACCTACTCGAGGACGAGTAGGAATTAAGCTTGGGGATGCTGATACGTCTCCAACGTATCTATAATTTATGAAGCATTCATGCTATTTTATTATCTATTTTGAATGATTATGGGCTTTATTATACACTTCTATATTACTTTTGGGACTAACCTATTAACTGGAGGGCCCAGCCCATATTGCTGTTTTATTGCCTGTTTCAGTATTTTGAAGAAAAGGAATATCAAACGGAGTCCAAACGGAATGAAACCTTCGGGAGCGTGATTTTTAGGAAGAATATGATCCGGCAGACTTGGAGTTCACGTCAGAAGAGCATCGAGGAAGCCACGAGATAGGGGGGGGTGCGCCCACCCCCCTAGGCGCGCCCTACCCTCTCATGGGCCCCTCGAGGCTCCCCCGACCGACTTCTTTCGCCTATATAAGCCTACGTACCCTAAAAACATTAAATAAGAAGATAGATCAGGAGTTCCGCCGCCGCAAGCCTCTGTAGCCACCAAAAATCTCACGGGAGCCCGTTCCGGCACCCTGCCGGAGGGGGAACCCATCACCAGTGGCCATCTTCATCATCCCGACGCTCTCCATGACGAGGAGGGAGTAGTTCACCCTCGGGGCTGAGGGTATGTACCAGTAGCTATGTGTTTGATCTCTCTCTCTCGTGTTCTCTCTATGACACGATCTTGATGTATCGCGAGCTTTGCTATTATAGTTGGATCTTATGATGTTTCTCCCCATCTACTCTCTTGTGATGAATTGAGTTTTCCTCTTGAAGTTATCTTATCGGATTGAGTCTTTAATGATTTAAGAACACTTGATGTATGTCTTGCCATGTTTATCTATGGTGACAATGGGATATCATGTGCCACTTGATGTATGTTTTGGTGACCAACTTGCGGGTTCCGCCCATGAACCTATGCATAGGGGGTTGGCACACGTTTTCGTCTTGACTCTCCGGCAGAAACTTTGGGGCACTCTTTGAAGTACTTTGTGTTGGTTGAATAGATGAATCTAAGATTGTGTGATGCATATCGTATAATCATGCCCACGGATACTTGAGGTGACAATGGAGTATCTAGGTGACATTAGGGTTTTGGTTGATTTGTGTCTTAAGGTGTTATTCTAGTATGAACTCTATGATAGATTGAACGGAAATAATAGCTTCATGTTATTTTACTACGGACTCTTGAATAGATAGAACAGAAAGGATAACTTTGAGGTGGTTTCGTACCCTACCATAATCTCTTCATTTGTTCTCCGCTATTAGTGGCTTTGGAGTGACTCTTTGTTGCATGATCTATCTATGTTATTATTGCTGAGAGAACTTGCACTAGTGGAAGTATGAACCCTAGGCCTGGTTTCATATCATTTCAATACCGTTTATGCTCACTTTTATCATTAGTTACCTTGCTGTTTTTATATTTTCAGATTACAAAAACCTATATCTACTATCCATATTGCACTTGTATCACCATCTCTTCACCGAACTAGTGCACCTATACAATTTACCATTGTATTGGGTGTGTTGAGGACACAAGAGACTCTTTGTTATTTGGTTGTAGGGTTGCTTGAGAGAGACCATCTTCATCCTACGCCTCCCATGGATTGATAAACCTTAGGCCATCCACTTGAGGGAAATTTCCTACTGTCCTACAAACCTGTGCACTTGCAGGCCCAACAACGTCTACAAGAAGAAGGTTGTGTAGTAGACATCACGGCGTCGCGATTGGCAGCTATTCCAGTGGAAGGCGACTCCCCTGCAGCGGTTGAGACACAGTGGGCCAGAGATCTCCTTCAAGCAACAATGGTTCAGTAGCACGCTTACTCGTATAGTCAAGACATGATTCATTCCACCCCTCGTCCGAGCCGGAGTTACAACAGGCATATTGAAGAGCCAGCCGTGTCAAGCAGTTGGCGGAACCATAATCCGCCCCGTGGGCCTAACCCGACAGGAGGGGGAGCTGAGGCTCAGAACATAGTGGACCAGGGCAGAGCATGTTGAGAAGCCGAGTTAGCTGCACAGTATGCGGCACACCAGCCTACTACGGTTCGTGCAACGACTTCAGTGGAGCCAGGCGTGACCTTTAGAAACTTGGGTGCACCATGTTTAGTGCCGACCTTGCGCAATGAGCATTTGCCCAAGGATTTCAAGGGTCCTCGCAAGGTGCCTAACTATACAGCCGATTTATCTCCGGAGGCATGGATTGAGAGTTATGAGATGGCCATGGAATTGCTGAATGTTAGTGAAGCTGCGTGTGCTAAGTATTTCCCCCTAATGATGGAAGGGACGGCCCGGACTTGGTTAAAGGGGCTCCCAGCTAACTCCATCGGATCATGGGCCGAGTTAAAGGCCCGGTTTGTCCAGAATTTTAAGGACACATGCAAGCAGCCCATGTCAATTGTGGACTTATCCGCCTGTGTCCAAGAAGAAGGTGAATCGACGACTCATTGGGTGCGCCGGGTCTCGACGATTCTGCACTCGTCGGATCGGATCAATGTCGACTCAGCGGTCTTGACGTTTGAAGGCAATTGTCGTTTCAAGCCCCTGAAGCTGAAACTGGGGCGGCTTAAACGTCATTGTAATGACACGGGGACACTCATGGCAGCCTTAATTAAGTGCACTGACTCTGATAGTACCAAGGAGACCGAGTCTGATGATGGAAAGTCGGGGAAGGGAAAGAAGAGCAGCAACACCAAGGGGCAGCAGCTTAATCCGGCAAACCATGGAGGCAATGGTAAGCGCAAGGCTGAGAATAATTCTGATTTTGTGGCTAACACCAATGCGCAGAACAATAGTCAGCACCGTAAGGGTAAACCGCCCCCACAAACCGGACAATCAGGCATCAATCTTGGGCATCTATTAAACCAGCCCTGCCCAAGACACGGGACAAAGGAAAGGTCGTCTGGACACCTCTGGAAAGATTGCTTCATCATGAAGGAGTTCAAAAATTCGAATTTTTACCAAGATGTCCAGGGACCGGGCGGTTGTTCAGGATCCAGTTTCCATGGACCGGGTTATGGTGGAGGCGGTCCAAGCTCGGGATTCCAAGGTAATCCGGGCAATCAAAACAACCAGGGTGGTTACAACCAGCAGAATAATCAGGGAAATTAGCAACAATCGGGTTATCAGAGCCACCCGAAGCAGTTGAACAGCGGGCAGTATCATGTCTGCACCACTAGCTTATACAAGCGCGACCAGAAGCTTCAAAAGAGGGCAGTAAATTCGGTTGAACCGGCAGTCCCATGTTATTTGCGTTGGTCTGAACAACCCATCGTATGGAGCCGAGAGGATCACCTGCCACGGGTTGATAATCTGGGTCACCTGGCGTTTCTGGTGGCACCTCAGGTTGGAGGGTATAAGTTCACAAAGGTACTCATGGACGGAGGGAGCAGCATCAATATCCTCTATTATGAGACCTTATGTCGCATGGGGCTGACAGATAAAAACCTTAAACCGTCAAACTGTAACATAATTTTCAATTTGGAATGTTATACATTAAATCATCATTACATATCATATTTTATTGCATTTTGGCTTGATCCTAGAAATTCTACGCAACTCAAGGACCCACAGAGAGAGTTGGGAATTTCGTTATTTTCATATTTGAGTTTTCTCAAATTTTGGAAAGAGGATCGTTTGATTTAAATTACTTTCTCTTCGAATATTTTTTATATGAAAATAAAAGAGAGGGGATAAAATGAATTCCCAAAATAAAGAAATATTGGAGGTTAAATATTAAAATCAAATAAGAATTTTATTCGGAGTTTTATCGCTATTTTATTTGAATTAGGAAAAAAATGCTTTTTTCAAAATTGCATTAGAGTCCCAAATAAATGTTCACTTTGTCCGCTATATTTTTAGAGGACCGGGAAAATTTATTTTAGGATTTTTGGAGTCCATTTAGTATTTCTTTTCTTTGTTTTTCTGCAGGGAATTATTTTAAAAAAAGTCAACCGACCTAGCCGGGCCGTGCCCGACTAGGACTCGACCCTTCCGGCCTTTATAACCCGTGAGGCCCAAGCCGCCACAGCCACCAGCCCACCCCGCCGAAACCCTAACCCTAACCCATCGCCGTCGCAGCCGCAGCCCTTGCCCGCGCCACCCGCGCCAGCCACCACCCCGCCGCCTGCGCGACTGCCCGCCGCCGCCGGACGCCGCCCCCGCTGCCGACCCCGCCGCCGCCATCGGACACCGCCGTCACTAGAGTTGACCACCGTTGCCGCTGTCACGCAACCCGAGGTAGCCATCGGTTTTCACCGGAAAACCATTCAGTTTTTTTAGAAACCCTCGGTTATTTTATTTTAGATTGGTTTTTATTTTTTTCCGGTTTAGTTATTTAGAGAATGCCCTTTCGTACGTTCGTTTTAATGAACGGTTTTCACCCGTTAGCCGCAGACAGCGAACGTTCGTTCGTTAGCCTGTTCGTCAGTTTTTCTTTTTCCAGGGTTTTTCCGCGATTATTTTCGATTGCGATTTCTGCCCTGTTTTTCGTTTTAGTTTATCTTTTCGCTCGTTTGTCGGAATCAGGCGATTCAAGCGCCTAGATCTTCGTCTCGAAGTCCTCTTTCTGTTTAAACAACTTGAACAAGATTTTGCTACTGTAAAATTTGACTTAAGTCCAGATTAGTAAACGGATTTTGTTTGTTTCACAGTTTGAGTTTCGTTGCTTCGTTTGACTTGATTCTTTTTGCAACCCGGAGTTATTAAGTTGAGCTTTCTGGTTAGATCTCGTATTTGAGTTTTACCCGTGCTTCTAGTTGAGTGCTTATTGTATGCTTGTTTGTTTGCGATAGTGTACCCGGAGTGCGAAGCGTGCAACTACGAGTCTCTAGGTTTCACGGATCATCAGCAAGGCAAATAACACTTTGATCATACCTCTTTACTACCCAGTTTTATTGCATTAGATCAATCCTGAAACAATTGCATGGTTAGGATCTGATTGACATGTGGGTTTTGGGAAGTAAATGAGGTAGTACCTATTGACCTGTTTATTATCAAGCCTTTGGGAGTTACTTCTACGTTATGCTTATATTGCTATGCTATGCTCGTAGACGTGGTTTGGGTGAGTGTATCCATGACAGATGTGAGAATTGTTATTAATGGTTAACTTAAGGTGGCTACTTAAATACACATCTGGGTGGATTTCTTGAGGCACCCTGGAGTACCCAGTGGTTGTCAGGGCACCTAGAGAATCCAGTGCTGTCCTAGGATATCCTGAAGTACCCGTGTGATCATCCTACGGTCTGCCACCCAGGCTCAAAGGGATCATAAGATTATTCATGCTAGAAACTTCCGTGTGCAGCCACAAGCCATTATGGGCTCTAGCATAGTTGAGTAAGTTGCATGAAGCTCTTGAAGAGGTAGACTAGCAGATGTAGTGGGTTGTAGGTGGTACTGTCTATCCAGAGTAGAGAGTTAAAGCTTCAGAAAGACTGTGTCTCGAATCTCCGACCATGGATGTATTCGATTCTTGTGGGGAAAAGTGTGCAAACCTCTGCAGAGTGTACAAACTAATCACGGTTAAATCTGTCCCCGGTTATGGACATCTTGAGTATCTGGTTCTTGGATTATCATGTTGATCTCATCACTCTTAATATAATTTGATTGGGTTAATGATGATGTTTAATTGTTATTGAGTTGGAGGAACCTTCTTAATGTTTAACAACCACCATGATAGTTAAATGAAATTTATCCCTTTGTTGTAGGGAAAAATTAGCTTTATGCAAAACTGTAACCATAGAGCTTACCACCAGCCATATATGCATGTAGTGATAGCAATTATTCTGTTCATTACTCTCTTATGTTACATTGCCAGCATATTCCATGTGCTGACCCGTTTCGGGCTGCAACGTTCATGTTGCAGACTTTTCAGACGACGAGTAAGGTGCTATAGGTTGTTATCTTTCACTCAGTGATGCCGTTGGAGTTGATGGACTCACTTTATCTTCCAAGCCTTCCGTTGTTATCATTTTTAGATGGCCTTAAGCCATATTATTGTAATAAGTTCTCTTTTGAGACATTCGATGTAATAAGTGTGTGATTGCTACTCTATTATAAATCCTCAAGTATTGTGCGTGTCAGCATTACCGATCCTGGGATGACACTGATGCACAGAGATCAGACTGTTTGAGGCCTGGTCGCTACAAGATGGTACCAAAGCACATGCTGACTGTAAGCCCTAGATCATTACTCTCTTCTCATTTCTGACTCCTCACCCATTTCTACTCTATAGGATGGCGGATGTAAGGTACAAGTTCACCCAACCGGATGAAGATACACCTTTTGGACGACACTTGAAGGAAGTTACTAGGTACCTAAACATCGGAATACCAAGCTTCACCGGGACCTACATCGCCACTTTACCAGAAGAGGAGCGTTGGATGATTCGAGAAGGACGTTCATGCCAGTCACTGAGCCCATAGAGTTTTCCTTTGATGCACCAACCTGGAGTCTAGGAAAGAGCATGGCAGCCCACATCACCATGGGACGCATTGGAGAATTTTACCACAAGGATCTCAAGGATACTATCTACCAGATTTGTGGGCGCCGAGATGAGCAATGGGAGATGATCAGCACCAGGAAGGATAGGTCCATTGCAGCTTTCATCCAGGAGTTAAACCAGCACATTCGTCGCCAGGAGAACCAGATGTGTGCAGGCATGATAGATCTGAAGAAGGCAATGATCAAGATCACGGAGCTGGAGGAAGAACTCAAGTCTACATGCGATGGATATGAGGAGGAAATGATAATACTCGTGGAGAAGAATGATGATTTGACAAGGAAGCTAGGAGTATTCATGGGAGACCCCGCTCTAGGAGGAGAAGACGACGATTCCACTTGTCCAGAGAACTACATCATCATTGACGACACTGACCCAGACCCTGATGATAGTGATGATGACTATGTTGATGAAGCTGGAGCAGATATCATGGAGTCTTCCACCGATCAATTTTTCTAGTCGACCACCATATCAGTAGTAGTATTCCCCCATGTATATAGTATAGTCCGAGCACTATTGTAACGATAGTTAGACCGATTGTATGCCCTTGTTTGAATTGATTGAAGTGGTATGTTTGTGTTTGTCTCATGTGCATATGGGTAGTGTTTTCCCTCTAGATCTCATTCTATTCTGTTTTCTCATCTTTTCTAAACCCATCAGATGCCTCCAAGACACGACAATGGATTTGCTTTTCCGCCGGAGCTCACTCAGTTGATCTAGCAGTAGAATGGATTGATGCAGATACTAGTCCAGAATCAAAATCAGGGGAACAACAACAACAACAACAACAACCCACCACCACCACCACCTGTTGACCACTTAGCCCGTTTCTTAAAGCTGAATCCGCTGGTGTTCTCTAGTAGCACCGAGCCGATTGTTGCAGATGATTGGCTCCGCAATATTGGAAGGGAGTTGACCACTGCAGGATGCACAGATGCGGAGAAAGTGCGATTTACCGCACATCAGCTTGATGGACCCGCAACATCTTGGTGGGAGAATTTCACAGCCACTTATCCCATCGACACTGTCACATGGGACCAGTTTCAAAAAGCTTTTCGCACTGCCCATGTTTCAGTAGGAGCTATGGCCATGAAGAAGTGCAAATTTCGCAACTTGCACCAAGGAGGACGCACAGTTGGCTAGTATGTGGATGATTTTAGTAATTTAGCACGTTACGCCCCGGATGACGTCGCTACAGATGCAGCTAAGCAGGAGAAGTTTCTGGAAGGGCTGAATGATGAGTTGAGCATGCAGTTGATGGTGGCAACCTTCAACAACTACCAGGAGTTGGTAGATAGAGCTCTTATGATTGAAGGGAAGCAACAACATATTGACAATTGCAAGAGGAAGTATGGACAAGGGAAGTACAATTCAGGAGCTTAGCAGAGGCCCCATTTTACCCTGAACTCGGGAGGACACAGTCACCATAACGATGGAGGCCATAATTCCAATGGAGAGAGTTCGCATAACATAGTGGCCCCAAGAATGAGAATGTTAATGGAGAAAGCAATGGTCAGAACCGTTCCAACCCAGCAACGCCCGCCAAGAAGGATCTAAGTCACATTACTTGTTTCAAGTGCGGGAAGAATGAACATTACACCACGGAGTGTTCTAAAACAAAGAATGGAAATGGCAATGGAAACTCTGGGAAGAAGCCCAACCCTTTCAACAGGGGACAAGTGAACCACGTTACCGTGGAGGAGGTTGAAGCATAGCCAGATGCAGTAATAGGTAAGTTTTTGGTTAAGTCACTTACTGCAATCATTCTTTTTGATACTGGTGAATCACATTCATACATATCAAGGGGATTTGTGGATAATTTTAACCTGCCAATCCAAGCCCTTAGGCCACCCATGTTAGTAACCTCGCCAGGAGCAGAGTATATGGCTAGCCTATGGTGTGATCGATTACCATTAATGATTGGTAACTACGTGTTTCCCTCAGACCTAATAGTATTGGAGTCACAAGGACTGGATGTAATATTAGGCATGGATTGGTTGTCAAAATATGGAGGGAACATTGACTGCGCTAGTAAGTCGATTTTGCTCACCACCCCAGAAGGAAGAAGAATTAAGTATGTATCTCGGCATGTGCCGAAGAGGACTCAAGTAAATTCCTTATCAGGAGTTGTACAGGAGGAAGTACCAGTGGTGAAGGATTTCCCTGATGTATTTCCGGAGGAGTTGCAAGGCATTCCACCGGATAGAGACATTGAGTTTTTGATTGAGCTTTTGCCAGGCACAGGGCCAATATCTAAGAGACTGTATAGGATGCCCGCAAAGGATTTGGAGGAAATTAAGAAGCAGATTAAGGAGTTACTGGATAAAGGCTATATTCGCCCAAGTTCAACACCTTGGGGATCGCCAGTGCTTCTAGTGGAGAAGAAGGATGGATCATTGAGGATGGTTGTAGATTACCATGGATTGAATGAAGTAACTGAGGGAGTCCTGGACTAGGGGGTGTCCGGATAGCCGAACTATCATCATCGGCCGGACTCCAAGACTATGAAGATACAAGATTGAAGACTTCGGCCCGTGTCCGGATGGGACTTTCCTTGGCATGGAAGGCAAGCTTGGCAATATGGATATGTAGATATCCTACCATTGTAACCGACTCTGTGTAATCCTAGCCCTGTCCGATGTCTATATAAACCGGATGGCTTTAGTCCATAGGACGAACAACAATCATACCATAGGCTAGCTTCTAGGGTTTAGCCTCCTTGATCTCGTGGTAGATCTACTCTTGTAATACCCACATCATCAATATCAATCAAGCAGGACGTAGGGTTTTACCTCCATCAAGAGGGCCCGAACCTGGGTAAAACATCGTGTCCCTTGTCTCCTGTTACCATCCGCCTACACGCACAGTTCGGGACCCCCTACCCGAGATCCGCCGGTTTTGACACCAACATTGGTGCTTTCATTGAGAGTTCCTCTGTGTCGTCACCGATAGGCTTGATGGCTTCTTCGATCATCAACAACGACGCAGTCCAAGGTGAGACCTTCCTCCCCGGACAGATCTTCGTATTCGGCGGCTTTGCACTGCGGGCCAATTTGCTTGGCCATCTGGAGCAGATCGAAAGCTACGCCCCTGGCCGTCAGGTCAGATTTGGAAGTTTGAACTTCACGGCTGACATCCGCGGGGACTTGATCTTCGATGGATTCAAGCCACAGCCGAGCGCGCCGCACTGTCACGACGGGCATGATTTAGCTCTGCAACCGGACAGTACCCTGGAGGCCGCACACGAGTCCGCTCCGATCTTCAATTCGGAGCCGACTGCGCAGATCGAGGATGGGTGGCTAGACACCGCCTCGGGGGCTGCAACCTCTATGGTGATAGAGCCGAACACTGACCTTGTCCCTCATGAAGCTCGTGACTCCGAGGTGCCGGACTCCAAACCTCCCGCGCCCCTTCCAATCGAATCCGATTGGGCGCCGATCATGGAGTTCAGCGCTGCGGACATCTTTCAACACTCACCCTTCGGCGACATCTTGAGTTTGCTAAAGTATCTCTCGTTATCAGGAGAGCCCTGGCCGGACTGCGGTCAAGACGGTTGGGATGCACACGACGAAGAAATTCAAAGCCCACCCACCACCCACTTAGTAGCCACTATCGACGATCTAACCGACATGCTAGACTTTGACTCCGAAGACATCGACGGTATGGACGACGATGCCGGAGACGACCAAGAACCAATGCCTACTGGGCACTGGAAAGCCACCTCATCATATGAGATATACATGGTGGATACCCCAAAGGATGGGAATAGCGAAGGAACAGCGGAGGATGACCCCTCCAAGAAACAGCCCAAGCGCCGGTGTCAGCGGCGCCGCTCTAAATCCCGCCACAGCAAGAATGGAGATTCCGGCACCGGAGATAATAACACCCCAGACAGTGCCAACGACAACCCCCTCCAGCAAGATTCAGCACAGGAGGACGAAGACGCCAGCCCTCATGAGAAGAACGACAGACGAAGAGGTAGAGGATCACATGCCTCCCTCCGGAGACGAGGCAAGCCTCGACGACGACGAATTCGTCGTGCCTGAGGATCCCGTCGAACAAGAGCGTTTTAAACGCAGGCTTATGGCCACGGCAAACAGCCTCAAGAAAAAGCAGCAGCAGCTTAGAGCTGATCAAGATCTGCTAGCCGACAAATGGACTGAAGTCCTCGCGGCCGAAGAGCATGAGCTCGAACGCCCCTCCAAAATCTACCCTAAACGCAAGCTGCTCCCCCGATTAGAGGAGGAGGCATATGAACCTGCATCACCAGCAGACAATATGGCCGACCGACCACCCCGTGGCCACGACAGAGAGGCCTCTAGGCTCCACTAGAACCGTACCCCGGCATCGCTCGAAAAGCACAAGGCCACAAGGGAACACTCTAGACTTGCGAGATATATTGGAGGATAAGGCAAGACAATCAAGATCGATCTATGGATCACATGGGCGCCCCAAGATATGTGACGACAACCGTCGCGCCGGACACAGTAAGTCCGGCCGGGCCGAACACAGTAGACAAAGCTCTCTTGAACTTCGTCGTGATATCGCCCAATACAGAGGCGCCGCACACCCGCTATGCTTCACAGATGAAGTAATGGATCATCAAATCCCCGAAGGGTTTAAACCCGTAAACATTGAATCTTACGATGGCACAACAGACCCTGCGGTTTGGATCGAGGACTATCTCCTTCATATCCACATGGCCCGCGGTGATGATCTTCACGCCATCAAATATCTCCCACTCAAGCTTAAAGGACCAGCCTGGCATTGTCTTAACAGCATGCTAGCAGAGTCAATTGGGAGTTGGGAAGACCTGGAAGCCGCATTCCTCGATAACTTCCAAGGCACGTATGTGCGACCACCAGACGCTGACGACCTAAGCCATATAATTCAACAGCCAGACGAATCGGCCAGACAATTCTGGACACGGTTCTTAACCAAGAAAAACCAAATTGTCGACTGTCCAGATGCGGAGGCCCTTGCGGCCTTCAAGCATAACATCCGTGACGAGTGGCTTTCCCGGCACCTGGGATAGGAAAAGACGAAATCCATGGCAGCCCTCACATCACTCATGACCCACTTCTGCGCGGGTGAGGACAGCTGGCTAGCCCGCAGCAACAACCTCAGCAAAAATTCTGGCAGTCCGGATATCAAGGACCGCACTGGCAGGTCGTGTCATAAAAAAACAAACGCTGCATTAACGGCAACAATAGCGAGGATACGGCAGTCAATGCCGGATTCAGAGGCTCTAAACCCGGTCAGCGGAAAAAGCCATTCAAAAGAACTACCCCGGGTCCGTCCAATTTGGACAGAATACTCGACCGCTCGTGTCAGATACACGACACCCCCGAAAAGCCAGCTAACCACACCAACAGGGACTGTTGGGTATTCAAGCAGGCAGGCAAGTTAATTGCCGAAAACAACGACAAGGGGCTGCATAGTGATGACGAGGAAGAGACCCGACAGCCGAACAACAGAGGACAAAAGGGTTTCCCCCCACAAGTGCGCACGGTGAACATGATATACGCAACCCACATACCCAAAAGGGAGCGGAAGCGTGCACTGAGGGATGTATACGCGATGGAGCCAGTTGCCCCGAAGTTCAATCCATGGTCCTCCTGCCCGATCACTTTTGACCGAAGGGACCACCCCACCAGCATCCGCCACGGCGGATTCGCCGCATTGGTTTTAGACCCAATCATCGATGGATTTCACCTCACCAGAGTCCTGATGGACGGCGGCAGCAGCCTGAACCTGCTTTATCAGGATACAGTGCGCAAAATGGGCATAGACCCCTCAAGGATTAAACCTACCAAAATGACCTTTAAAGGCGTCATACCAGGTGTAGAAGCCAATTGTACAGGCTCAGTTACACTGGAAGTGGTCTTCGGATCCCCGGATAACTTCCGAAGCGAGGAGTTAATCTTCGACATAGTTCCGTTCCGCAGCGGCTATCATGCTCTGCTCGGACGTACCGCGTTTGCAAAGTTCAACGCGGTGCCGCACTACGCATACCTCAAGCTCAAGATGCCAGGCCCTCGAGGAGTCATCACGGTCAACGGAAACACTGAACGCTCTCTCCGAACGGAGGAACATACAGCGGCTCTCGCGGCAGAAGTACAGTGCAGCCTCCTAAGGCAATTCTCGAGTCCGGCCGATAAGCGACCGGACACGGCTAAACGCGCCCGGAGTAACCTACAACAAGACCACCTGGCACGTTCCGAGCACGCGTAGCAGTGCGGCCCCAACCCCAGCCCCTGCAAAATTTCAAGACAGGTCCTTCGCGTACATCATTACGCTCTGGAGATACCATGGGCATGGGGGGAGGGGCACGACCACGATAGGCCCAGAATGCGGCTTAACCACACCAGGGGCTCTCAAGTGTGTCGTTCTTTTTTCTTTCTCTCTTTTTCTTATTTTTACCCATGGGACTCCGTTCATCAGAGGCCCTGTCCGGCAGTAGACCTGCCGAACTCACGATGCAACAGCCAGGGAAGGAGAAAGGCTACAACGAATATCCAGGTGGTCTCCATTACGAGCATTAAATCTGTTTTATACACCATTCCGCAGCCTACCCCTGGAGGGGGCATGTTTAATAGTCCCATCCCTTGCTTATCGCACCATTTGTATCATTCTGCATTCACAACAGCATTTCTTGAATAAACAATGCAGCACCTTTTTGCTTACAATTGCATTTCTTTCTTATACATATGTTCATTTATGACATGTTGCATCCGTACACTTTGGTACGGCTAAATACACCAGGGGCTTATGTTTCCCGCATCATGGTGTGATAAGTCCGAACACTTTCACAAGTGCGGCACCCCGAACTTATAACATTATATGCATCGGCTCCGAATCATGTCTTGGGTCAATAGTTGGGTTTGCCCGGCTCCCATGTTTTGGTACCTTATGTTCCATTGTATCGGCTAAGGTAGCACTGGGAGAACCACTGCGATTGCGCCCCAGTTGAGCTGGGCGAGCGCCTCAGTGGAGAAAGCTAAAACTGACCATCATGATGAGGCGAGAGCCGGTCGCTGTTCGAGAGGTTTTTTGCGAGTCCCTAAAGACTTATGCCGCTTAGAGCGAGGAGCCGGCTTTGTCCGGCCCAGGCGTGGATAGCGCCCCAAATTCGGCCTTCCGAACACTAGGGGCTTCGCCAAAATTTAAAATTATAGAATTCTATGGCTAAGTGAGAGTGTTCAAGCGTTATAAGTCCGGTTGCCTTGTTCGTTGTGTTGAGCGCCTCCCTAGATGGACCAAAAAATGGGAACAAGAGTGCTCAAATTTATCCCGAACACCCCAGCACTCGTGGCATGGGGGCTGAAGCCGACGACTTGCCATCTCTCAGATTTGATAAACAGCCGCACAGAAGGTAATATTTTAAATTAACAAGCGTTGCTTAGCGCATATGAACAAAGTTTTCAGCGCACAGGATAACAAAATGCGAGTCTACTCAAATATTACATCTTTGGAGCACTCACCCGCAATAATGCGGGCACCCTTCAGGACACTCTTATAATACATCTCGGGCATGCGATACTCCTTGCCCAGCGGTGGCGCGTCCGTCACAAGCTTCTGAGCATCCATCTTGCCCCAGTGCACCTTTGCGCGGGCAAGGGCCCGACGGGCACCTTCAATACAGGCGGAGTGCTTGATGACTTCAACCCATGGACACGCATCCACCAGCCGCCGCACCAGGCCGAAGTAGCTCCCAGGCATGGCCTCCTTAGGCCACAGCCGAACTATGAGGCCCTTCATGGCCTGTTCGGCCACCTTGTGGAGCTCGACCAGCTGCTTCAGCTGGTCGCTAAGGGGCACCGGATGTCCGGCCTCAGCATACTGAGACCAGAAGACCTTCTCCGTCGAGCTCCCCTCCTCGGCCCTATAGAAAGCGGCAGCATCGGACACGCTGCGGGGCAGATCTGCGAACGCTCCTGGAGAGCTCCGAATTCGGGTAAGTGATAGGTAATTCACACTCACATGCTTACTTTGCATGAAAAATGCCTTACCTGCCGCTATTTTCTTCAACGCCTCGACTTCCTGGAGGGCCTTATAGGCTTCAGCCTTAGCGGCTTTGGCACTCTCTAGAGCCGTTGCAAGCTCGGACTCTCGAGTCTTTGAGTCACGCTCCAAACTCTCATGTTTTTCCACGAGAGCCTGGAGCTCTTGCAGTACCCCCGCCACCCGCGCCTCTTGCCTCTCTCGCTCGGTGCGCTCCGCGACCGCATTACGTTCGGCCGCGGACACCGCCTCCTTCAGGATCGCCACCTCGTTTATGGCCCCTGCAATACCCACGTTATCCTTGTCATTTTTCTTGCAACCAAATCCTTTTCTGTAAGGTACAATTTTAATAAGGTGTTACTCACCTTCCTTGTCCTCGAGCCGCTTCTTGGCACGGCTGAGCTCGCTCTCGGACCGCTCGAGGCGTTGCTTCAAAGTATTGACCTCCGCAGTCAGTGCGGCAGAGGTCAGCAGCACAGCCTGCAATCCCATATTGACATATTTTTTATATGACTCCTGCGTATATCTTCTTAGATCCTCAGTCCGACTTTTCTTTCCGAATACCGAACCGAGCATCAGGGGCTACTGTCAATGCGGTACTATTTTACATATATCAAAATTCTTACCTCAAAGCCTGTTAGAAGGCTGCTGCAGGCTTCGGTCAGCCCGCTCTTGGCGAGCTGAACCTTTTGAATCACCGCACTCATAACAATGCGGTGTTCCTCTTTGATGGAGGCGCCATTGAGTGCCTCCAGCAAGCTATCTGGCGCCTCCGATTGGACGGAGGCTGCCGGCGTCACGGTCTTGCCCTTCTTACGAAGGGGCCGCCCGCCGGACTCCAGATCCACTACGGGTTCCGGGGCCGAGTTTGGTGCAAAGTCTGGGAGGTTGCCCTGCGGCACCTCCGGGGCCTCCTCCTCCTAGCGGGTCCCTTCCTGGGATCCCACCTCGGCATCGTCCGCATCACGGGGGGAGGAAGCAGTCGGAAGAGAATCCATATCCGACGCACCCAAGGACCCGCTCGACGAAGCGGGAAGATCATCCTTGGGCGGACTGTAGGGTTGTATGCGGCATTAGAAAGACACTATGTGGCGAAAAGAAAAACCATGAAGTTATTCGGGAGTCCGGATACTTACGATCTCGCCAGGGGCTTGGCCCTTGGAGGCCAATCCTCGTCGTCATCTCCGGCGTTGGCAGAGCAGTCCGGGGGAAGAGTCCTTCCCTTCTTGGACCCTTCGGCCTCCCTCGTTGGGGAAGCCTTCCTTTTCTTCCCTCCCCCCGCTGGGGGAGAGGCCTTCTTCTTCTCCTCCTCGCCTTTGTGGGAGGAGTCTGCCTCGGAGTCATCGTCCGATGACACCTGAAAACGGGAACTCTTCCGAGTGCCCGTGGCCTTCTTCTTGGCCTTCTTCTCCGGCACCACATGGGGTGCCGGAGCCAGCATCCCCGTTAAGCGGGCATCCGCTGGGTCCTCTGGCAATCGGGCCGGATAGATAGTATGTTCAGCCTTCTTGAGCCAGTCCTGTCAAAGGAGGGGGAGTTTAGATCCCGCATAGAGTCAAACTATGGAAAACAAGTGTCCCGTAAAGGGCAAAATCGCTTACCTCGCTAGCCGGACGCTGCGAGCTGAATCCGCGATCTTCGGTAGCGGATGCAGGGGCCTCGGCGCCCTTAAACAGCACCCTCCAAGCATCTTCGTACGTAGTGTCGAAGAGCCCGCTCAAAGTCTGGTGCTGCGCCGAATCGAACTCCCACATATTGAAGCCCCGTCGTTGGCACGGGAGAATCCGGCGGATGAGCATGACCTGGACTACGTTGACAAGCTTGAGCTTCTTGTTCACTAGCTTTTGGATGCAGGCTTGGAGTCCGGTCAGCTCCTCCGAATCACCCCATGTCCGGCCGCTCTCTTTCCAGGAGGTGAGCCGTATGGGGATGCCAGATCTGAATTCGGGGGCCGCTGCCCATTCAGGGTCACGCGGCTCGGTGATGTAGAACCACCCCGATTGCCACCCCTTAATGGTTTCCACGAAAGTGCCCTCAAGCCAAGTAACGTTGGGCATCTTGCCCACCATGGCGCCTCCGCACTCCGCTTGGCTGCCCTTCACAACCTTCGGCTTGATACTGAAGGTCTTGAGCCACAAGCCGAAGTGGGGCTGGATGCAGAGGAAGGCCTCACACACGACGATAAACGCCGAGATGTTGAGGATGAAATTCGGGGCCAGATCATGGAAATCCAGGCCGTAGTAGAACATGAGCCCCCGGACAAAGGGATGGAGTGGGAAGCCCAGTCCGCGGAGGAAATGGGAAAGAAATACTACCCTCTCATGGGGCCTGGGGGTGGGGATGAGCTCTCCCTCGTCGGGGAGCCGGTGCGCGATGTCGCTGGACAGATATCCGGCGCTGCGCAGCTTCTGGATGTGCCCCTCCGTAACGGAGGAGGCCATCCACTTGCCTCCCGCTCCGGACATAGTTGGAGAAGGTTGAGGTGAGATGTGCGGACTTGGGCGCTGGAGCTCGAGTTCGCGGAGATGGATAAGCCAAGGAGGAAGAAGGCGCAGGTAAAAGGGTTGGATCTTTATCCCCTTATATGGGCGGACGAAAACATGCGTCCCCACCGGCCTGATAAAACTCGCTTATCTCCCAAGCGCCGCAATCAATGGCGCGGTTGGGTTACCCACGTCCGTATTGATGGGAATCCCGGAATAAGGGGAACACGATCTCTGCTTCGACAAGACGTGCCAAGGAAACCGCTTCGCTAAACACGCTGAGGTGGTACAATAAAAACGATTCGAGTAAAGGCTTGGTAGTGGTGTGACGTCACGCCACCAAATACGTCAGCAGATTGAACTTGTGTAAATATTATTCTCTCTACGGTGGTATGTGGAATTTATTTTGCAGAGCCGGACACTATCCTGGTGTTCGCAATCTTCTATAAATTATTCGGAGAAGGAACCCGCCTTGCAACGCCGAAGACAATATGCGCGCCGGACTCGTCGTCATTGAAGCCTGGTTCAGGGGCTACTGAGGGAGTCCTGGACTAGGGGGTGTCCGGATAGCCGAACTATCATCATCGGCCGGACTCCAAGACTATGAAGATACAAGATTGAAGACTTCGTCCCGTGTCCGGATGGGACTTTCCCTTGGCGTGGAAGGCAAGCTTGGCAATACGGATATGTAGATCTCCTACCATTGTAACCGACTCTGTGTAACCCTAGTCCTCTCCGGTGTCTATATAAACCGGATGGCTTTAGTCCATAGGACGAACAACAATCATACCATAGGCTAGCTTCTAGGGTTTAGCCTCCTTGATCTCGTGGTAGATCTACTCTTGTAATACCCACATCATCAATATCAATCAAGCAGGACGTAGGGTTTTACCTCCATTAAGAGGGCCCGAACCTGGGTAAAACATCGTGTCCCTTGTCTCGTGTTACCATCCGCCTAGACGCACAGTTCGGGACCCCCTACCCGAGATCCGCCGGTTTTGACACCGACAGTAACGATCAAGAACAAGTACCCACTGCCGATGATCAATGACTTGTTTGATCAGTTGCAAGGAGCTAAAGTATTTTCCAAGATCGATCTGCGATCAGGATACCACCAGTTGAAGATTCGAGAGCAGGATATACCCAAGACAGCTTTTACCACAAGGTACGGGTTATATGAGTATACCATTATGTCATTTGGTCTGACTAATGCGCCTGCCTATTTCATGAACATGATGAACAAGGTGTTTATGGAGTTTTTGGATAAGTTCGTCGTGGTGTTCATTGATGATATTCTGGTCTACTCGAAAAATGAAGAGGAGCATAAGGAGCATTTGCGTTTGGTACTTGGGAAGCTCAGAGAACATCAGTTATATGCCAAGTGTAAGGGCATTCTTGTCCCTTAGTAGTTTTGGTGATTGATGACAATGCTTTTGCGGACTAATCATGTGTACTGAGCTTTTCAGATATATCGTGACTAAACACAAGACGATTTGATGCCCCTCGAAGATTATTGAATACGGCGTTTCTCTACGGTTCTTTTCGGTGGAGTTGAGTCGAGGAAAGCCGTACTATTAAGAGGGGGTCCGCTTTGGAAAGGTTTGGGTGGAATCTCATGTACACGTCCCTTTTGCAACGCATTTCCTTTGGCTCTTTGGAGTTCTTCTTCGTCTCACCTTGTCTCTGTGAAATGAAGGACTCCGAGTTGCTCATCTCAGGCTGGCGGTAGCACTGCTCCACTGAGCGGTACTACCGCAGGAGCCAGCGGTAGTACCGGGCTCCAGCACGGTAGTACCGTAGGCTTCCACAGTATTACCACTCCGCCCAAGCGGTAGTATCGTGAGTTCTGGCCCGGCGTCGCTGCTCAAGCGGTAGTAGGGGCGGATGTAATTTTTTACATCCGCGCCCTACGCGGTAGTACCGTGATGCGGCGCAGTAGTACCGTGTCGCGTGGCCAGGTGCTGCTGTAGGAGCGGAGGTAATTTTTTACATTCTCGTACCCTTCACGGTAGTACCACACCCTGGTTCGCGGTAGTACCATGTCGGATTTTCGCATCGATAATATCTCAGCGGAGGTAGTCACGGATGTAATTTTTTTACATCTGTGCCTACCGTTCCTGGACCGTGGCTGCCCTGCGGTAGTACCGCAAAGGGTCGCGGTAGTACCGCGCCTGCTGTTCTACCGCACCCTGTCTGTGTTCTTCTATTCAGGTCCAGGCTCTGCTGCGCCCACGGTAGTACCGCGGTCCACCACAGTAGTACCGCAGACTTGTGCGGTAGTACCGCTCCTGTGGTGCAGTAGTACCGCGAGTCGCGGGCTGAGTGGTGGGTAATGGTTGGAATTTCCCCCCACTATATAAGGGGGTTTTCTTCTCCAAGAAGACCCACCTCTTCCATCCCTAAGCTCCATTGTTGCTCCAAGCTCCATTTTCGCCCGATCTCTCTCCCTAGCCGATCAAACTTGTTGATTTGCTCGGGATTGGTTGAGAAGGCCCTGATCTACACTTCCACCAAGAGAAATTTGATTCCCCCCACTAATCCCTAGCGGATCTTGTTACTCTTAGGTGTTTGAGCACCCTAGACGGTTGAGGTCACCTCGGAGCCATAGTCCATTGTGGTGAAGCTTTGTGGTGTCGTTGGGAGCCTCCAGTTAAGTTGTGGAGATTGCCCCAACCTTGTTTGTAAAGGTTCGGTCGCTGCCTTCAAGGGCACCAATAGTGGAATCACGGCATCTCGCATTGTGTGAGGGCGTGAGGAGAATACGGTGGATCTAGTGGCTTCTTGGGGAGCATTGTGCCTCCACACCTCTCTAATGGAGACGTACTTCCCCTCAAAAGGAAGGAACTTCGGTAACACATCCTCGTCTCCACCGGCTCCACTCGTGGTTATCTTGCTCCTTTACTTTTGCAAGCTTACTTGTGTTATATCCCATGCTTGCTTGTGTGATTGTTGTTGTTGCATCATATAGGTTGTTCACCTAGTTGCATATCTAGACAACCTACTATGATGCAAAGTTTAATTTGGTAAAGAAAAGCTAAAAATTGTTAGTTGCCTATTCACCTCCCTCTAGTCAATTATATCGATCCTTTCAATTGGTATCAGAGCCTCGTTTCTTTATTAAGGACTTTGCCGTCCGAAGAGTATGGTTGACACCATAGACGATAGGGAGGAGCACTCCGGTGTGAATCCGAGCTCGTCTACGGGTGATGGGGAAACCGCGGTGTCTCGTGAGGAATTCAATGTGGCTTTGGACACATTAAAAACCTCTTTGACCACCGAGGTTGAAAGCATGTTTAATAAATTCTTAGAAGGACTTAAACTATCTACCGTGCCGTTGAAAGTGGGTGATCCCACTAACAAGGTGACGGATGCTAACTCCGACAAGGGGGAAGCTAATAGTGAAAAGGGTCCTTCTACCAGTGGTAGAAATGGCACCGGCATCTTTGCCCATGTGGAACCTCCAACTTATGGAGGACTGATTCCCTCTACTCATTTAAATCATGCCGGCCCTCCTCCTAAGATTGTGAAAAATGAGGATTTTGATTCTTGGGCGTATCGCTTCAAGCGTCATTTAAATCATGTGAATACTAATCTTTGGAGAATCATTGAAGAAGGTTTCTATCCACATGACCGAAGCAACTTCACCCCTAGAGAAGCCGTGGATAATCAATTCAATGATAATGCTCTCTTCATCATCCAAGATGCTATTCTCCCTGAAGATCTCCCTCATCTCCGACCCCATGCCATGGACAAAGACGCATGGCAATGCGTTGTGTCTCTCTATCGGGGAAGTTCAAGCATTCAACGCTCCAACTATGAAGTGGTGCAAGATGAAGCCGATGAGTTTGCAATGAAAGAAGATGAAGAACCTCGTGAGCTCTTTCGGAGAGTAACCAAACTCGCGGTCTCACTCCGAGATCATGGGAGCAAGGACACGGATGACAATTGGATCAAGCGCAAGTTCCTCAAGGCCATGATGCCCTACAACAAGGCCATGTCTTCCGTCATTCGTTAAAGACCGGACTTCCACTCCATGACCTCAAGTGAAGTGTTGGATGAGTTCATTGCAATGAGCATCTTGGACAAGACCACCGACAACATGGTGCTCCGCTCTCAAAGGGCAAAGAAGCCCAACCTTGCCTTGAAGGCCAAGGTTATTGTGGAAGAAGAGGAAGAAGAGGAAGATGAGGAGAGCAACCCCGAAGATACGAAGTATGATTATCATGAGCACATGGCTCTTGCTTCAAGGAAATTTTGGAGCAAGAAGAAATCAAGTCCCAATTTCAACAAGAACAACTCAAGTGGCTTTAAGGGAAAGCAATGAGTAAGAACTTGTTACAACGGTGGCAATGTGATCCATTTCGTTGCAGATTGTCCATACGAGAAGCGGGAAGACAATGGTGGCAAGCTCATCCTAAAAGACAAAGCCAAGTCCTTCCCCAACAAGAACAACTTCACTAAAAAGACTCCTACTCGAGGGTTGGTGGTTCAAGAAGAATACCATGAGGATGACAATGATGATGAAGATAGTGAAGCAATGGCCATGGCATCCGTTGCCATTGCCACAACTCCCCGGATGTCTCTCTTTGATTCACCCAATGAGAACATCATCGCCAAGTGCCTCATGGCCAAAGCCTCTAACAAGGTAACTCCCAACATCAAAACCACCATCATTACTAATCCCTCCTTGACGGATTGCATTGATGAACATGAGGGGTCTAGTGAGGAAGTAAATGAATTTGAGTCTTTTATGAGTAAGCTAAAGGGCAAATCCAAGAAGCACTTCGTTGCTCTCTTGGAACAACTTGGTGAAGCCAATGACATGATCGAGGCTCATGAAGAAACCATCTCTAAGATGGAAGGCCATAGTCATGACTATGCTGATGAGATATCGGATCTCTCTAATGCTCTTGAGGAAGAGCGTGGACATCGTTTGGCTCTTGAGGAGTCACACAACGATGACCATGCTAAGTTAAAGAAAGATCTTGATCATGCTCTTGTTGTGTCTTGTGTGCTAACTTCCGAGAAGGCTAAACTTGGCGTTGACCATGCTAGACTCAAGGAGGAGTTTGATTTACTCGACAAGGCTCACAAGGTCTTGAAGGGTGCTCATGCTAGCCTCAAGGAGTCTCATGATCAACTCCAAGTTAAGTTAACCAAAGAAAAAGCCACCTTTCCTCATATGGTGTTAATTGATAATGCAAATGCCACTAACCCATGTTGTGAGCATGTGCATCTTGTGGAGGAGAATGCCAAGTTGAAGGATCAACTTGAGAAAGGCCTTGTGACATGCATTCAAGGTGAGAAGAACCTCAATGACCTTTTGAGCAATCAAAAGGAAGGTGTGGCCAAGGAGGGAGTTGGGTTCGCACCCAAGTCCAAGAACAAGAAGAAGAACGACAAGACCAAACGACCTCCTGCTCTCAAGAAAACTTTTGTGAAAGAGGGAGAGGGTGCTCCTAAGGAGAAGAAGAATAATGTGAAGGGTGTTGATGTCAAAAAGGGCAAAACCACCTCCTCCAACAAAGCCGACGACTTTAACCCCTCTTATTTGTTGTGCCATGCTAGTGATGGGCATGTTTATGCTAAATTTGTTGGTTCTCCTTATGAGTACATTGAATGGTCTATTTGGGTTCCTAAGACCCTTGTTACTAACATCAAAGGACCCATTGAGATGGGTACCTAAAACCAAGCATTGATCTCGTGTAGGTGTTTGCTTCCGGTGGGGGATCATGGTTGCTCGATAGTGGAGCAACAAATCATATGACCGGAAGCAAGGACTTGGTGGTGGACGTGCAAAAGATTCCTTCTATGCCCACAAATGTCGAGTGGGGGGATGCATCGTCTTCTAAGGTATTGGGTCTTGGCAAGGTTGTCATTTCTCATGATCTAACGATCGAGAAAGTCATGCTTGTTGAGTCCCTTGCATTCAATCTTCTTTCCGTTCGTCAACTTGCACTCATGGGCTTTGCTACTTTCTTTGATATTGATACCCTGGCCCTCTTGTGGAGCAAGACTCTTAAAGTAGCCTTTATTGGGCATGTCGAGAATGGTCTTTACGTGATTAACTTTTCGGAGCAATCCACTAAGACCGCGACATGCCTAATGGCTAAAGTTGATGTGGGATGGCTTTGGCATCGCCATTTAGCCCACGTCAATATGAGATCTTTGCAAAGTCTTCTCAAGGGGGACCATGTCCGTGGACTAACAAATGTTAGTTTTGCCAAAGATCATGCTTGCAGTTCTTGTATTGAAGGAAAGCTTCATGAGAAGGCTCACCCTCCCACGACCATCATCTACTCGAAGAGACCCTCAGAGCTCCTTCACATGGATCTCTTTGGGCCTCCATCCTTTGATAGTCTTGGAGGTAGAAAGTATTTCTTGGTGATTGTGGATGATTATTCAAGATACACTTGGGTATACTTCTTCAAGAGGAAGAGTGAGACTCAACAGATTGTCATCGACTTTGCAAATGAAGCTCAACATCAACATGATGCAAAGATCTTGACAATAAGAAGTGACAACAGCATCGAGTTCAAGAACTAGACCTTAGATGAGTTTCTTAGTGATGAGGGGATCAAGCATCAATATACCCCTCAACAAAATGGTGTCGCGGAGAGGAAGAACCGGACGTTGATGGATGCGGACAGGACCATGATGGAGGAGTTCAAGTCTCCATACAACTTTTGGGCTGAAGCCATCAACACAACATGTCATGCATCCAATCAGCTCTATCTCCGCAAAGGCTTGAACAAGACTCCTTATGAAATACTCACCAGTAACAAGCCCAACCTCAAGTACTTCCGGGTGTTCAGGTGTAAGTGTTTCATTCTCAAGAAAGGTGTTTGTTTGTCTAAATTTGAGGCTAGAGCTTATGAGGGCATATTTTTTGGTTATGCTACAAACTCTCATGCTTACTGTGTCCTCAACAAGTCCACCAGACTCATTGAGGAGACGTGTGACATAGAGTTTGACGAGAATAACGGCTACCAAGTGGAGAAAAATGGTACTTGTGATGTAGGTGATGAAATTCCTCCCCAAGCCATAAGAAGAATGGGTATTGGTCATATCCTACCCATTGAGGAACCCCTTGTGGCCGAAGGAGAAGGACAATGCTCCACTCAAGTGGAGCCATCACCTTCCCAAGACCCACACGCTTCCAAAGAACAAAGTGAAGGCCCTCAACCTCTCGAACAAAATCAAGGGCAAGATCAACCTCAAGATGGTGGTGAACCACCAAATGATGCCCAAGGTCAAGTTCTCCCCCTCGAGCAAGTTCAAGACCAAGAACAAGCTCAAGACGGTGCTCAAGATGATCAAGTTACCCCTCCTGCTTCCACATCCGAGGAGGAGTTAGAGCGTCGTGCCGCGAAGATTGCTTCCAAGCTCACCACCAAAGGTCATCTCATGGAAAATGTGGTTGGAAGCCTAAGAAAGGGGGTAAGCACTCGTAGACAATTAGCAAACTATTGTGAACATCACACGTTTGTCTCTTGTGTTGAACCCCAAAAGGTCTATGAGGCGCTCGAAGATTCGGATTGGCTCAATGCCATGCATGAAGAACTCAACACCTTTGAGTACAACAAGGTGTGGAGATTGGTGTCAAGGCCGTCGGAGAACCACAACGTCATTGGAACCAAGTGGATATTCAAGAACAAGCAAGATGCTCATGGGAACATCATTCGCAACAAGGCAAGATTGGTAGCACAAGGCTACTCCCAAGTTGAGGGTATCGACGACGGTGAAACCTTTGCTCCCGTTACTCGCCTTGAATCCATTCGTTTGTTGATTGCTTATGCTTCCCATCACAACTTTAAGTTACAACAAATGGATGTGAAGAGTGATTTTCTTAATGGTCCTATTAATGACTTGGTTTATGTCAAGCAACCCCCCGGGTTCGAGGATCCCTATTTCCCGGATCATGTGTATCAACTTGATAAGGCACTCTATGGCCTTAAGCAAGCCCCACGTGCGTGGTATGACCACCTTACCGAGTTGCTACAAGATCGTGGGTTTGAGGTTGGGAAAATTGATCCCACTCTTTTTACTAAGAAGGTCAAAGGGGAGTTGTTTGTATGCCAACTATATGTTGATGATATTATCTTTGGTTCCCCTAACAAAGCTTTCAATGAGGAATTTCCCGCTCTCATGACCTCTAAGTTCAAGATGTCTTCGATGGGAGAGTTGAAGTTCTTCCTCGGGTTCGATATCAAGCAAAGAAGAGAAGGAACCTTCATCAACCGAGCCAAATACACTCAAGACATGCTCAAAAGATTCAAGCTAAGTGATGTCAAGCCGGCTACTACTCCAATGCCCACCAAGTCCCAACTTGACATTGATCCCAATGATAAAGCAGTGGATCAAAAGGTATATCGCTCCATGATTGGCTCCTTGCTTTATTTTTGTGCATCTAGACTGGATATCATGTTGAGTATGGGAATGTGTGCATGGTTTCAAGCCGCACCAAAGGAAAGCAACTATGTGGCGGTCAAGCGAATCTTTCGATATTTGGCTCATACCCCAAACGTTGGCTTGTGGTACCAAGAGGAGCAAACTTCAAGCTTGAAGGATATACGGATTCCGACTGGGCGGGAGACAAAGTGGATAGGAAGTCGACTTCCGGAGGGTGCCAATTTCTTGGTTGCTCTTTGGTGAGTTGGTCTTCCAAAAAGCAAAGTTGTGTGTCTCTCTCGTCCACCGAAGCGGAGTATGTGGCGGCCGGTAGTTGTTGTGCACAACTGCTATGGATGAGGAAAACTTTAAAGGAGTATAGTGTCATTTATGACAAAGTGCCTCTTTGGTGTGACAATGAAAGTGCCATCAAGATTTCTCTCAACCCGGTGCAACACTTCAAGACGAAGCATATTGAGATTCGGTATCACTTCATCCGGGATCATATTAGGCGAGGGGAGATCGAGCTCAAGTATGTCAACACTCATGATAACCTTGTAGATATTTTCACGAAGCCCTTGGATGAAGCAAGATTTCGCGAGTTAAGGCATGAGCTAAATATCATTGATTCGAGCAATGTGACTTGAACCCTTGCACATCCCACCACATTCAACTTGTTGTCTAGTTTTAGGTGTAGGCATGGACATAGGGGGAGTGTTGTTCTCTCAATGAACTCCCCCTCCCCCCATTATGCATAAATTGATCAACTCTTTCACATTAGCCATTTTTGATGGTACTTGTGCTTCAAAGACGAGTTTTGGTCATGGGCCCAAGGATAATTCTTCGCGGTGCCATACCAATTGACTCAAACATAGGTTGCTCCGGCCACCGCCCTCTCCTTGGAGAGGTTGTGTCTCTTGGTTGGTCTTCCTTGTCTTGTGCTTTCCTCTTCCATGTGCGAGTTTGTGTCATCGTTTGTTTTCGCCTCTTTTTTGTTCGGTGTTCCCGAAGGTTGTTTTGCTTTTGCTCTTGTGTGAAACTTGCACTTTCTTGGGTTACGGTACTACCGTGGCAGGCCACGGTACTACCGCAGGAGTTGGTAGCTTTGCGTTTGCTCAGTTGCCTCCCAGGGGCATGGTACTACCGCTACCATCGCGGCAGTACTTTTTTTACTGCCGCTGGAAGAGCGGTACTACCGCCCAGCGCGCGGTACTTACGCCCGGGCGGTACTACTGCGATGACCGGCGGTACTTCCGCACCCACGCAAGCAGGTGGGGGTTAAGAGTGGGATAGGGGGAGTTCTAACTCCCCCATACCCATTCATCTCTATTCCCCACCCGTCTCTCTCTCCTACCTAAGAACGGCGCCGGAGGCCTTCGCCGGATCTTCGTCTCCGGCCGCTCTCCTCGGATTCTGACTGGTGGGATCGTTCCACACCACTTCCTCTTGCCATGGACCAAGGTTTTTCCCCAAATCCCTCTCCTTTTGGTTTGTTCCTTTGCTTCTAGGTTTTTGGGAGATGCATGTGGTGGTCTTGAGATTTTTGGCTAAATCTGTGCAAGAGGGATTCGTAGGAGCATGGTAGTGTAGTAAGCATGCTCTTTGGATAGTCAAAATAGTTCCGATTGATCAACGGTAGTACCGATGTTGTCGTGCAGAGGTACTAGATCCAGATCCGTAACTCTCTGTCGCAGTTTTCGATCCGCGCAGTACTACCGCTCCTCCTGGAGCAGTACTACCGCGGCCTCGCCTGTATCTGGCACCATGCTGTAGGACCTTGAGAAGAGGTAAGTAATTAAGTCTAGAGGGGGGTGATTAGACTACTTGACCAATTAAAAATTATGCCTTTTCCCAATTTTAGTCTATGGCAGATTTTAGCAATCTTAGCACAAGTCAAGCAATCTTCACACAATTCAAGCAAGCACGCAAAGGAGTATATGAGCAGCGGAAAGTAAAGCATGAACTTGCAAGAATGTAAAGGGAAGGGTTTGGAGATTTCGAACGCAATTTGGAGACACGGTGATTTTTGAGCCGTGGTTCCGATAGGTGGTGCTATCATACATCCACGTTGATGGAGACTTCAACCCATGAAGGGTAACGGTTGCGCGAGTCCACGGAGGGCTCCACCCAAGAAGGGTCCACGAAGAAGCAACCTTGTCTATCCCACCATGGCCATCGCCCACGAAGGACTTGCCTCGCTAGCGGTAGATCTTCACGAAGTAGGCAATCTCCTTGCCCTTACAAACTCCTTGGATCAACTCCACAATCTTGTCGGAGGCTCCCAAGTGACACCTAGCCAATCTAGGAGACACCACTCTCCAAGAAGTAACAAATGGTGTGTTGATGATGAACTCCTTGCTCTTGTGCTTCAAATGATAGTCTCCCCAACACTCAACTCTCTCTCATAGGATTTGGATCTGGTGGAAAGAAGATTTGAGTGGAAAGCAACTTGGGAAGGCTAGAGATCAAGATTCATATGGTAGGAATGGAATATCTTGGCCTCAACACATGAGTAGGTAGTTCTCTCTCAGAAATAGGATGCTGGAAGTGTATGATTGTTCTGATGGCTCTCTCCACGAATGAAGAGGAGGTGGAGGGGTATATATAGCCTCCACACAAAATCTAACTGTTACACACAATTTACCAATCTCGGTGGGACCGAATCAACAAACTTGGTCGGACCGATTCAGTAAACAATGTGACCGTTAGGATTTTCGGTGGGACCGAAATGCAACTCGGTAGGACCGATATGGTTAGGGTTAGGGCATAACGTAATCTCGGTGAGACCGATTACACAAACTCAGTGGGACCGATTTTGGTAATAAGCTAACCAGAGAGTTGGTGAGGCAAACTCGGTGGGACCAATTACTCAAACTCGGTGAAACCGATTTGGGTAATAAGTTAACCAGAGAGTTTGCATTGTAATCTCGGTAGTACCAATTGCTCAAACTCGGTGAGACCGATTTTGATAATGGACATACACAGAGATATTACAATCCCATCTCGGTGAGACCGAGATCCCTATCGGTGAGACCGATTTGCCTAGGGTTTGTGGCAGTGGCTATGATATCTGAACTCGGTGGCGCCGGATAGAAAGAATCGGTGGGGCCGAGTTGGACTTTAGGTTTAAGTCATATGTGTGAATGTGGGAAAGTAGTTGAGGGATTTTGGAGCATATCACTAAGCACTGTGGAGCAAGAAACTCATTAAGCAACACCTCATCCCTTCTTGATAGTATTGGCTTTTCCTATAGACTCAATGTGATCTTGGATCACTTAAATATAAAATGAAGAGTCTTGATCTTGAAGCTTGAACCAATCCTTTGTCCTTAGCATCTTGAAGGGGTTTCCACATCCTTTAGTCCATGCCACTCCATTGTTGAACTTATCTGAAACATACTAGATAAAAGTGTTAGTCCAACAAGAGATATGTTGACATTAATTACCAAAACCACCTAGGGAGCACTTGTTCTTTCAATCTCCCCCTTTTTGGTAATTGATGACAACATACATCAAAGCTTTAGATAAAGATATAGAGTATAGCAAGTAAAGCTTTGGAAAGACATGTAACAAGCATAGGCTCCCCCTACATGTATGCAATCATGTGAATATGGAATGTAGAAGCATGTGAATGCATGAACATGACAGAGTAAGCAATGTGTTACATGTATCTTGGCCATATGCATCAGAGCAAGGAATATTAAAGAAAATAGCTTCATGCTCATGAGTCCTTCTTGGAAACAGTATGTACATCAGCAAGAATTCCTCATACACATGATTGTGATGCATATACTTACCTTGTGGTCTTGAGTTGGCTTAGGATGGAATGAACCTGCCTAAACAAGGTTAGACAACACAGATACACCTACTAGCCAGAGCAAACAGAAGGAACCACAAGAATACCAAGACTAGGATGACATGTAGAGAGTGAGTACTAAGTACCACATTGGATTAGACATGTCCCCAAAGGTAAAGATATGCAATGAATTTAAATGATTTCTTTCCTTTAGATGTCTTGCTCCCCTTGAATCTAGCATGGGATACTGGGAGAAGATAGTGAACAGAAAATCAGAGCTGAAAGGAACAAATGAACAGAGCTAATGCAAATAAGCACATAAGAACATGCCTTTCCCCTCAAGAAGACATGTGGCATCTCTCCTCTTGAACACTAAGCATCTGGGATCCTTGAGGATTACTCTCTTCTTGAGTATCCTCTCCCCCTAGAGATCTCTCTCTCCCCCTGTGGAAGTGATAATCTCTCTCTCTCTTTGGAAGTGATAAGCTTTGATGTGATCTCTCTCTCCCCCTTTGACATCAATTTCCAAGAAGGGCCTTCTAGAATTTGTCGTGAATGGGTTTGATCCTTGAGTCACAGTACAAAGCACTGATAACAATGTGATGCTTGTAGAGGACAAGATTCATTGAGTGGAGCTGGATCAAAAGAAAAGAGGAATAAGTGGCAAAATGTTTTTCCTGTTGTGAAGTCAGTGGCACCGAGTGATATGATTCGGTTGCACCGAAAGGTTTCGGTTGGACCAAAATCAACAAAACAGTGAGACCGAGTTCATCACAAAGAGAACACTTGTCACCTTAGCTCACTAGACTAGTAAGATCTCACAAAGATTTGCAAGGAATTAACTGAATGATATGCAATGAATTGGGTGCAGGAAATGCAGAGCAAACAGAAAAGAAAAGAAAGAAATCTAGATGAAGTTTTTTTGAAAGGGGAAACAAACATGCATGAGACAAATGCAAGAGCATAGAAAAGAACACGAGAGAACTTCATGTAGAATTGGTCAGCAACAAAGTCACCTATGTTAGAGTATATTGACTTAGGAGTCAAGTGAGATCACTTGATCATAGGTCATACTCATTGTTTAAGCTCAAAATGGGGTTTCCATTTTTCGTTTAAGCATCTTGATGTATTCACATCTTGTCGAGTTGCTTTATCTCATGTCTTGGAGTAAAGCTTCTCTAAGATGGAAAAACATATCTTGGGTGGTGGTGTTGATCATGTAGTTGAACTTGTGTGGGTTGCTCAAGGTTGATGTAGCTCAGCAAGAGTTGGGAGCGCCACCTAGAATTTGAGTTCATCTACCTACATGGGTTAGTTCTTGCAAGGAAGAGCACTTGTGTACCCAAAATAACAATTATGAATTTCAACATAGAATTTGTCAAAGGATATGTTCGAATGGTTCCGAGCTTCCTGTCTTCAACCACCATAGTGTAGAGACTTGGTGATGTAGGGATTGCTCAAGATGTGAGTAGGTTATAATCTCATGGAATATGATTCAACCAAGTACCTACATGGGTTAGATAACATGCAAGATGCAAATATGTCCAAGACATAAGATTATCATCATAAGAGAAATATCAAGGATTAGTCATAAGCTCTTGTCTTGCATGTATACAATGGAGTTTCTACTCCAAGTTTGAAGCATCAATGATGTTCAATTCTCCTCTCAACCTGCAAACTTTCTCATCAAGAGGTTTGGTGAAAATATCTGCTAATTGCTTTTCGGTGCGAACATGCTTAAGATCAATGTCACCCTTAGCAACATGATCTCGAATGAAATGATGACGAACTTAAATATGCTTAGTTTGAGAATGTTGCACGAGATTATGACCAATTTTGATTAGCACTTTCATTGTCACAAAGCAATGGAACATGTTTCACATATATCCCATAATCTTTCAGAGTTTGGGTCATCCAAAGTAATTGAGCACAATATGAACCAGCGACAACGTATTCCGCTTCGGCGGTGGATAAGGATACCGAGTTTTGTTTCTTGGAAGACCAAGACACAAGAGATCTACCAAGAAATTGACAAGTACCCGAAGTGGACTTTCTATCAACCTTGTCTCCGGCATAGTCCGAGTTGGAGTAGCCAGCAAGATCGAAAGAGGCCCTCTTAGGATACCAAATGCCAAAATTTGGCGTATGAATTAAATATCTCACTATCCTTTTCATGGCCTTAAGATGACATTCTTTAGGTGCAGCTTGATATCTTGCACACATGCACACACTTAGCATAATATCGGGACGTGAAGCACATAGATATAACAATGAACCAATCATAGAGCGATAAACCTTTTGATCAACCGGTTCACCATCTTTGGTCAAATCAAGATGTCCACTAGTAGGCATGGGTGTAGACATACCTTTGCATTCTTGCATATTGAACTTCTTGAATAAGTCCTTAGTGTACTTCGTTTGAGAGACAAAAGTACCTTCCTTAGTTTGCTTGATTTGCAACCCAAGAAGGAATTTGAGTTCACTCATCATTGACATCTCAAACTTCTCCGACATTAGCTTTCCAAACTTCTTGCTAAAATGAGGGTTAGTCGATCCAAATATAATATCATCAACATAAATTTGGCATACAAATAATTCTCCATTAACCCTTTTAGTAAAAAGTGTAGAATCATTTTTCCAATTTCAAAGCCTTTTTGAATGAGGAACTTGGTTAAGCATTTATACCAAGCTCTAGGAGCTTGTTTAAGACCATAAAGAGATTTGCGAAGCTTGTAGACATGATTGGGTTTCTTAGGATTGATAAAGCCGGGAGGTTGTTTGACATAAAATTCCTCCTCTATTTCACCATTTAGAAAAGAACTTTTAATGTCCATTTGGTACAAGGTGATATCATGGTGATTAGCATAGGCAAGTAAGATGCGAATGGACTCAAGTCTAGCAACGGGAGCATAAGTCTCACCATAGTCCATACCTTCGACTTGTGTGTAGCCTTGGGTGACGAGACGTGCTTTGTTGCGAACTACTTGTCCATCTTCATCTTGCTTGTTGCAAAACACCCATTTGGTACCGATGATGTTGTGGTTGTTGTCGGGCTTCTCAACCAATGTCCAAACTTGGTTTCTCTCAAAGTTGTGTAGCTCTTCGTGCATAGCATTTATCCAATCCGGATCTTCCAATGCTTCTTCGACCTTCATAGGTTCAATGCTAGAGAGGAATGAATAGTTTTCACAAAAGTTAGCTAAACGAGTTTTAGAGCGAGTGATTCTCCCGGTTTGAATATCATTGTAGATTTGCTCGACGGGATGGTCTTTAGCAATTCTTGCTCGAACTCGTGAAAGCTTTTGCTTGGGTCTTGGTTGAACATCTTCTTCATCTTGTTCTTCTTCTTCTTGGCCCTCTTCATTATTGGCGTTGTCGTTCCTTGTCGTGGTGGAGAAGGAGCTTGTTGACGTTCTTGATGTACTTCCTCGTTTTCTTCATCTTGGTGTGTCCCACTTGTGGATGCTTCCATATCAACTCTTGGTTCACCTTGTCGTGAAGTAGAAGCTTCCACTTGGACGGACGAGGTACTCTCCTTCACTTCCGTTGGACGGATCTTGCCAATAGACAAGTCTTGGATTTCTTCCGAGGGGTCTTTGTCTCCTACATCAATTGGCAATTGCTCTACTTGCGAGCCGTTAGATTCATCAAACTTCACATCTACCGTTTCTTCAACCTTTCGGGTGAAATTGTTGTAGACATGGTAAGTGTGAGAGTTTGAGCCATAACCTAGTAGGAAACCTTCATGGGACTTAGGAGCAAATTTAGAATGACGATGCTTATCAAGAATGTAGCATTTTGACCCGAATACTAGAAAGTATCCAACTTGGGGTTTGTTACCGGTGAGGAGCTCGTATGCCATCTTGCCGAGTATCTTGTGAAGATACAAGCGATTTGTTGCATGACAAGTTGTCTCAACCGCTTCTGCCCAAAAGTGCTTCGGCGTCTTGTACTCATCAAGCATCGTTCTCGCCATTTTGATGAGCGTCCGGTTCTTCCTCTCAACAACTCCATTTTGTTGAGGTGTGTACATAGCCGAGAACTCGTGTGAAATCTCTTCTTCGTCAAGAAAGGTGTCCACATTTGCGTTCTTGAACTCCGTTCCGTTGTCGCTGCGAACCTTCTTGATCTTCACTTCAAACTGATTTTGAGCCTTCCTGGCGAAGTTTTTGAAGATCTTTTGGACCTGTGATTTATCATCGAGAAAGAACACCCACGTAAATCTTGAAAAATCATCAACTATAACTAGACCAAAAGAATTTCCACCGAGACTTTTGTAAGCGTTGGGACCAAAAAGATCCATGTGAAGTAACTCAAGTGGCCTCCTTGTGGTCATGATGTTCTTCACGGGATGCCTTCCTCCAACCTGTTTACCTGCTTGACAAGCACTGCAAAGTCTATCCTTATCAAATATGACATCGTTAACACCAAGGATATGATTCCCTTTAATAAGCTTGTCAAGGTTTCTCATGCCAACGTGACCTAGTTGTCTATGCCATAACCAACCTTTTGAGGATTTAGCAATGAAGCAAGTTCTAGGTTGAGCCTTTTTAGAGAAATCAACAATGTAAAGATCACCTCTATGTATACTAGTAAAGACCATTTTATGATTGTCTCAACGAAACACTTGGCAATCTACTTCAGTAAATAGGACATTGAAACCAAAATCAACAAGTCTAGATACTGAAAGTAAGTTGTAGCCAAGAGATTCAACGAGCATAACATTCTGAATTGAGCTGTCATGTGAGATGGCCACCTTACCGAGGCCAACCACCTTACCCTTTGAGTTGTCACCGAAAGTGACATATTTTCGAGGACTATCATTTTCAGCAAGCTCATGAAACATGTCTTTATCTCCGGTCATGTGATCGGTACATCCACTCTCAAGAACCCATTCCTTTCCTCCTGCCATATATCCTCGAAGATTTGCCATAAGACCAAAGTGTCTCATTGCATCATCAAGATCAAAGTCATCATCATCATCATCCTCATCATAGTATCCATGTTCAACATCGTCATGTGGTGGATCAATTCCTAGTGAGGGTGATCCATTAGTATGAGTTTGACAATAATCTCCTCTATGAAGTCTAGTAGCTTCGGAAATAATATCGCTAATAATTCTAACATTTCCTTTGGCACACATAAGATTTGTAAGTTCAAATAGACAATTACCAAACATAGGATCATTGGAATTCATCTTACTCAAGGCAATAGACTTATGAAGAATTTCATCCAGATTTTTCAAGGAATAATTAGGAAATCGTTCCTCAAGAAATTTCCATATAGTGTAGGCACACTCAAGAGTAGGCAGTTTTCCAATCAAGTTTCTAGGCAAGCCTCTAGTGATAAGATTAACAGTTCTAACATTCCTAATCATGTCAATAGGCTCATCAAGGGTAGGATGCATAGGATCAACATATGGTGCACAAGGACTAGCAATGTACTTGTTCAAATGATATTGATTGAAAATTACAAGCATCTCATTTTTTCACTCATGAAAATACTCTCCATCAAGTATAGGCACTCTATGACTAAGACTCCCCAAAGTAGACTCATCCATCTTCCTCAATGGTGATTAAACCAAAGCAATGGAGACCAATGCTCTGATACCACTTGTAGGACCTTGAGAAGAGGTAAGTAAGTCTAGAGGGGGGGGGGGGTGACTAGACTACTTGACCAATTAAAAATTATGCCTTTTCCCAATTTTAGTCTATGGCAGATTTTAGCAATCTTAGCACAAGTCAAGAAATCTTCACACATATCAAGCAAGCATGCAAAGGAGTATATGAGAAGCGGAAAGTAAAGCATGCAACTTGCAAGAATGTAAAGGGAAGGGTTTGGAGATTTCAAACGCAATTTGGAGACACAGTGATTTTTGAGCCGTGGTTCCGATAGGTGGTGCTATCGTACATCCATGTTGATGGAGACTTCAACCCACAAAGGGTAACGGTTGCGCGAGTCCACGGAGGGCTCCACCCAAGAAGGGTCCACGAAGAAGCAACCTTGTCTATCCCACCATGGCCGTCGCCCACGAAGGACTTGCCTCACTAGCGGTAGATCTTCATGAAGTAGGCGATCTCCTTGCCCTTACAAACTCCTTGGTTCAACTCCACAATCTTGTCGGAGGCTCCCAAGTGACACCTAGCCAATCTAGGAGACACCACTCTCCAAGAAGTAACAAATAGTGTGTTGATGATGAACTCCTTGCTCTTGTGCTTCAAATGATAGTCTCCCCAACACTCAACTCTCTCTCATAGGATTTTGATCTGGTGGAAAGAAGATTTGAGTGGAAAGCAACTTGGGAAGGCTAGAGATCAAGATTAATATGGTAGGAATGGAATATCTTGGCCTCAACACATGAGTAGGTAGTTCTCTCTTAGAAATAGGATGCTGGAAGTGTAGGATTGTTCTGATGGCTCTCTCCACGAATGAAGAAGAGGTGGAGGGGTATATATATCCTCCACACAAAATCTAACTGTTACACACAATTTACCAATCTCGGTGGGACCGAATCAACAAACTCGGTCAGACCGATTCAGTGAACAATGTAACCGTTAGGATTTTCGGTGGGACCGAAATGCAACTCGGTAGGACCGATATGGTTAGGGTTAGGGCATAACGTAATCTTGGTGAGACCGATTACACAAACTCGGTGGGACCGATTTTGGTAATAAGCTAACTAGAGAGTTGGCCAGGCAAACTCGGTGGGACCGATTACTCAAACTTGGTGAAACCGATTTGGGTAATAAGTTAACCAAAGAGTTTGCATTGTAATCTTGGTAGTACCAATTGCTCAAACTTGGTGAGACCGATTTTGATAATGGACATACACAAAGAGATTACAATCCCATCTCGGTGAGACCGAGATCCCTATCGGTGAGACTGATTTGCCTAGGGTTTGTGGCAGTGGCTATGATATCTGAACTCGGTGGCGCCGGATAGAAAGAATCGGTGGGGACGAGTTGGACTTTAGGTTTAGGTCATATGTGTGAATGTGGGAAAGTAGTTGAGGGTTTTTGGAGCATATCACTAAGCACCGTGGAGCAAGAAACTCATTAAGCAACACCTCATCCCTTCTTGATAGTATTGGCTTTTCCTATAGACTCAATGTGATCTTGGATCACTAAAATATAAAATGAAGATTCTTGAGCTTGAAGCTTGAGCCAATCCTTTGTCCTTAGCATCTTGAAGGGGTTTCCACATCATTTAGTCCATGCCACTCCATTGTTGAACTTATCTGAAACATACTAGATAAAAGTGTTAGTCCAACAAGAGATATGTTGACATTAATTACCAAAACCACCTAGGGAGCATTTGTGCTTTCACATGCGGTACTTCCGTACCTTAGTGCGGTACTACCGCTTGGCGCCTGGAAGTAAAAAATTACTTCCGCCCCAAGCACGGTACTATCGTGCCACCCCGACACGGTACTGCCGCGGCTGGAGCGGATGTAATGTTTTACATCCGTACACCGGCCTGGTACTACCATAGATTCATCCAGTACTCTTTTTCTGTCTGGATCTCGTGCTTATTTGTTTCCTTCAGCTTTGGTCTGTATCTTTTGCATTGATCCGTCTTGTTTCCCGTGCGTGTTCTTGTGCTTTGTGTCTAGGTGGTGGCTCCGGTTCTCTTGCTCGTCGCTCAAATCCCAGCCGTGACATAGGGTCAAAGCGTCTGCACAACCAAGATGAAGCTCCAGAGGGGTCATCTGCTTCCCAATGCAGGACCAAGCACACCGCCAACAAGTAGAAAGAGCCCGTCATGGGAATGGATGAGATGCCCCAGGATGAGTTTATCATTCGAAGGAAGCTCAATCCCTATGGGAATCCCCAGGCTAACTTGCGAGGCAATGATCTCTTCTAGACCAAGCAGCAGAATCTGATCTATCTGGATGTGATCAAGGCCAAGCAGAACCTCTACATGGAAGTTCACTATATTGACATGCACCATATGAGGCAGGACAAGCACCGTGGGTACTTTGGAGAGGCCTTGGATCTAGTGGAGCAGTTCGGCATTGAGCACATGCTCACCTTCCACAAGGATTTTGATCCAGAGATCATAGCACAGTTCTTTGCTTCAGTCTACTTCGGCGTTGATGATGCAAGGACCATGACTTGGATGACCAATGGTCGCCGGATGTCTGCTACATGGAAGGAGTTCATGGAGTTGCTTAACGTTCCAGATGAAGGGCTCGACACGCCAGTTGGAGTTCGCCCTCATGCCAACTCTGAGTCTGCCAACAAGAACAAGCTCATGCCATTCCTTGTTTAGAAGACTCTTCCTAGCAAGAAGAAGGTGTGGGTGCTTAACCCCTTCCTTTACATCATGCATCGTCTCTTCCGGAACACCCTCTTCCCACGCATTGGTGACATGGGTCAGGTGCATGCTTACCTCGTTGACATGATGCTCCTTTGCGAGGAGGCCCGTCAGGCTCAGACTCAGCCACTTGATGTCTAACATATCATGTGGTGTAAGCTTTAGTTCGCCGTGTTCAACCTTAAGGTCCCCATCTATGGGCCTTACTTGTTTCACCTGATCTCCAAGACTTGGGAGAAGCACTTTCCCAATGATGAGTTTGAAGCTCCCGGTTGGATTCATCATGAGACCATCAGGTTTCGCATCAAGCCCCAATGGGATAACACCACCACTTATGTTGAGGCTGCCAGGATGGTTGTGGATGAGGATGAGATTGAGGAGGAAGAAGCTGTTGAGGACCGTTCTGCTATCACTTCTCCCTCTATCGAGCCCTCTTGGGCGAAGAAGCTGAAGATCAAGATGAAGAGGCTTTTCTACATGCAGGTCCAGAGTCAGTACAAGGCCCATGTTTCTCAGAAGGACGGTCGTCGTCGTGACAACAGGATTTTGAGGGCGTGCGGCGAGGATGTGTCCAGCGGCTCTGAGAGGCACATCACCCCCGAGGCTGCCTGGATGGCTAAGAAGGGCTACAAGTGGACCAATTCTGAGGAGGATTACATTCCTGCTGCGGATTCTGGAGACGAGGAGTCGTTTTCCACCTGAGCTACCACCTTTGTTGTAGGTGCCCTCTCTGCCTTTTTGGTGTCTCGATGCCAAAGGGGGAGAGAGTGTAGGATTTGCGTGTCGTGTGTTGTGTGCTTCGCCGCGTGTCGTGTGTTGTGTGCTTCACCGTTTGCTTTGCTTTCCGTCTGTTGAACTTGGTTGATTTGGTTTGGTTGTGCTCGTGAGACTAAGTTTATCATATGGTGTAAGACATATGCACTCTATCGTACCTTATTACCTTATTGAGCTTATGCTATATCGTGCTATTTATGTTATGGTCATATTTACTATCTTGTTTAGTGTTAGCCTTATCTTTGCAAGATATGCTTTATCTCTAAAATATAGGGGGAGTGGTGATCCTAGTATTCGTGCCGTGCAGTCCAAAGCACTTTACTCTCTAGCATGAATCTAGGGAGAGCTCGTCTATATTCTAGAGATGTGGGGTTTGCTTGTGCTATATTCTTTCCCTTTGTGCAAATCCCGTATTGTCATCAATCCTCCAAAAAGGGGGAGATTGTAAGGGCATTCTTGTCCCTTAGTAGTTTTGGTGATTGATGACAATGCTTTTGCGGACTAATCGTGTGTACTGAGCTTTTCAGATATATCGTAACTAAACACCAGACGATTTGATTCCCCTCGAAGATTATTGAAGACGACGTTTCTCTACGGTCCTTTTTGGTGGAGTTGAGTCGTAGCAAAGCCGTACTATTAAGAGGGGGTCCGCTTTGGAAAGGTTTGGGAGGAATCTCACGTACACGTCCCTTTTGCACCGCCTTTCCTTTGGCTCTTTGGAGTTCTCCTCCATCTCACCTTGTCTCTGCGAAATGAAGGACTCCGAGTTGCTCATCTCAGGCTGGCGGTAGTACTGCTCCACTGAGCGGTACTAGCGCAGGAGCCACTGGTAGTACCGGGCTCCAGCACGGTAGTACCGTGGGCTTCCACGGTAGTACCATGGGCTTCCACGGTAGTACCGCTCCTCCCAAGCGGTAGTACCATGAGTTTTGGCCTGGCACCGCTGCTCAAGCGGTAGTAGGGGCGGATGTAATTTTTTACATCCGCGCCCTACGCGGTAGTACCGTGCTGCGGCGCGGTAGTACCGTGTCGCCTGGCTAGGTGCAGCAGTAGGAGCAGAGGTAGGGGCGGATGTAATTTTTTACATCCGTACCCTTCACGGTAGTACCGCACCCCTGGTTCGCGGTAGTACCGTGTCGGATTTTGACATCGATAATATCTCAGCGGAGGTAGTCACGTATGTAATTTTTTACATCTGTGCCTACCGTGCCTGGACCGTGGCTGTCCTGCGGTTGTACCGCAAAGGGTCGCAGTAGTACCGCGCCTGCGATTCTACCGCGCCCTGTCTATGCTCTTCTGTTCAGGTCCAGGCTCTACCGCGCCCACGGTAGTACCGCGGTCCACCGTGGTAGTACCGCAGACCCGTGCGGTAGTACCGCTCCTGTGATGCGGTAGTACCGCGGGTCGCGGGCTGAGTGGTGGGTAACGGTTGGAATTGTCCCCCCACTATATAAGGGGGTCTTCTTCTCCAAGAAGACCCACCTCTTCCATCCGTAAGCTCCATTGTTGCTCCAAGCTCCATTTTCGCCCGATCTCTCTCCCTAGCCAATCAAACTTGTTGATTTGCTCGGGATTGGTTGAGAAGGCCCCGATCTACACTTCCACCAAGAGAAATTTGATTCCCCCCACTAATCCCTAGCGGATCTTGTTACTCTTGGGTGTTTGAGCACCCTAGACGATTGAGGTCACCTCAGAGCCATAGTCCATTGTGGTGAAGCTTCGCGGTGTCGTTGGGAGCCTCCAATTAAGTTGTGGAGATTGCCCCAAGCTTGTTTGTAAAGGTTCGGTCACCGCCTTCAAGGGCACCAATAGTGGAATCACGACATCTCGCATTGTGTGAGGGCGTGAGGAGAATACGGTGGCCCTAGTGGCTTCTTGGGGAGCATTGTGCCTCCACACCGCTCTAACGGAGACACACTTCCCCTCAAAAGGAAGGAACTTCGGTAACACATCCTCGTCTCCACCGGCTCCACTCTTGGTTATCTCGCTCCTTTACTTTTGCAAGCTTACTTGTGTTATATCCCTTGATTGCTTGTGTGATTGTTGTTGTTGCATCATATAGGTTGTTCACCTAGTTGCATATCTAGACAACCTACTTTGATGCAAAGTTTAATTTGGTAAAGAAAAGCTAAAAATTTTTAGTTGCCTATTCACCCCCTGTCGGTGTCAAAACCGGCGGATCTCGGGTAGGGGATCCCGAACTGTGCGTCTAGGCGGATGGTAACAGGAGACAAGGGACATGATGTTTTACCCAGGTTCAGGCCCTCTTGATGGAGGTAAAACCCTACGTCCTGCTTGATTGATATTGATATTGTGGATGTTTACAAGAGTGGATCTACCACGAGATCAAGGAGGCTAAACCCTAGAAGCTAGCCTATGGTATGATTGTAAGGGTTGTTGTTGTTGTTGTTGTTGTCCTATGGACTAGAGCCATCCGGTTTATATAGACACCGGAGAGGGCTAGGGTTACATAGAGTCGGTTACAATGGTAGGAGATCTACGTATCCGTATCGCCAAGCTTGCCTTCCACGCCAAGGAAAGTCCCATCCGGACATGGGACGAAGTCTTCAATCTTGTATCTTCATAGTCTTGGAGTCCGGTCGATGATGATAGTCCGGTCGATGATAGTTCGGCTGATGATGGTAGTCCGGCTATCCGGACACCCCCTAATCCAAGACTCCCTCAGTAGCCCCTGAACCAGGCTTCAATGACGATAAGTCCGGCGTGTATATTGCTTGGCATTGCAAGGCGGGTTCCTCCTCCGAATGATAGAAGATTGTGAACACCAGGATAGTGTCCGGCTCTGCAAAATAAATTCCACATTTCACCGTAGAGAGAATAATATATACACAAGTTCAATCTGCTGACGTTTTTTGTGGCATGATGTCACGCCACTACCAAGCCATTACTTGAATCGTTTTTTACTCTACCACCTCAGCGCATTTAGCGAAGCGGTTTCCTTGGCACGTCTTGTCGAAGCAGAGATCGTGTTGCCCCTTAATCCGGGATTCTCATCAATACGGACGTGGGTAACCCAACCACGCCATTGATGGTGACGCTTGGGGGATAAGCGAGTTTTACCAGGCCGGTGGGGGATGCATAGACTTCGCCCGCCCATATAAGGGATAAGGATTCACCTTTTCACCTACGCCTTCTTCCTCCTTTGCTTATCCATCTCCGCGCACTCGAGCTCCAGCGCCCAAGCCCGCACATCTCGTCTCAACCTTCCCCAGTTATGTCCGGAGCGGGAGGCAAGTGGATGACCTCCTCCGTTACAGAGGAGCACATCGAAAGACTGCACAGCGCCGGCTACCTGTCCGGCGACATCGCGCACCAGCTGCCCGACGAGGGGAAGCTCATCCCCAGCCCCAGGCCCCATGAGAGGGTCGTTTTTCTTCCCCACTTCCTCCGCGGACTGGGCTTTCCACTTCACCCCTTTGTCCGGGGGCTCATGTTCTACTACGGCCTGGATTTCCATGATTTGGCGCCGAACTTCATCCTCAACATCTCGGCGTTTATCGTCGTGTGCGAGGCCTTCCTCTGCATCCAGCCCCACTTCGGCTTGTGGCTCAAGACCTTCAATGTCAAGCCGAAGGTAGTGAAGGGCACTCAAGCGGAGTGCGGAGGCGCCATGTTGGGTAAGATGCCCAACGTCCTTTGGTTCGAAGGGGCCTTCGTGAAATCCGTCAAGGGGTGGCAATCGAGGTGGTTCTATATCACCGAGCCGCGTGACCCTACGTGGGCGGCAGCCCCCGAGTTCAGATCTGGTATCCCCACGCAGCTCACCTCCTGGAAAGAGAAGGGCTTGCTATGGGGTAGTTCGGAGGAGCTGACGGGACTCCAAGCCTGTATCCAGAAGCTGGTGAAGAAGATCAGGCTGGTTAACATGGTCCAAGTCATGCTCGTCCGCCGGATTCTCCCATGCCAAGAGCGGGCGTTCAATCTGTGGGAGTTCAATCCAGAACAGCACCAGGCGCTGAGCGGGCTCTTCGACACGACGTACGAAGGCGCCTGGAGGGTGCTGTTTAAGGGCGCCGAAGCCCCCGCATCCGCGACTGAAGATCGCGGATTTCGCTCACAGCGCCAAGCCGACGAGGTAAGTGATTCTACCCCTTTACGGGACACTTGCTTTTCATAGTTTGACTCTATGCGGGTTTTAATTTCCCCTTTTCCTTTGACAGGACTGGATGAGGAAGGCGGAGCAGATTCCCGGCTCCTATGCCAGAAAACCCAGTAGACGCCCGTCTAGCGAGGCTGCTGGTTCCGGCACCGCACGTGGTGCCGGAGAAGAAGGCCAAGAAGGAGGCCATGGGTGCTCGAAAGAGTTCCCGTCTTCGGGTGTCCGACGACTCCGGGGCAGACTCCTTCCCCAAAAACGAGGAGGAGAAAGAGGACTCTCTCCCAGAGGAGGGAGAGAGGAAGAGGAAGGCTTCCCCAACAGGGGAGGCCGAAGGGTCCAAGAGGGGAAGGACTATTCCCCCGGACAGCTCCGCCAACATCAACGTTGGCGAGGAAGAATGGCCTTCAAGGGCCAAGCCTCCGGCGAGATCGTAAGTATCTGGATTCCTGAATGATTTATAATTTCTTTTTCTGCGTCACATAGTGTCATTCTGATGCCGCATGCTGCCTGTAGTCCGGCCAATGATGATCTCCTGACTTCATCGAGCGGGTCGTTGGCTCCGTCGGATGTAGACTCCATCCCAACCGCCTCCACCCCTCGCGACACCGAGGACACCGAGGTGGGATCCCAAGAAGGGACCCATCAGGGGGAGGCTCCGGAGGCGCCACAAGGCGGCCTCCCGGACTTTGCGCTGGACTCCACATCAGAACCCACAGTGGTTCCGGAGTCCGGCCGGCGGCCCCTTCGCACGAAGGGCAAGACCGTGACGCCGGCGGCTTCCGTCCAACCGGAGGCGCCGGACAATTTGTTGGAGGCGCTCCAGAGCGCTTCCATCGAGGAAGAACACCGCACTATTATGAGTGCGGTGATTCAGAAGGTACAGCTTGCCAAGAGCGGGCTGACCGAAGCCTGCAGTAGCCTTCTATCAGGCTTTGAGGTAAGAAGTTAAAAATATGCAATGTAATACCGCATAGATAGTAGCCCCTGATGCTCGGTTCGTTGTTCGGAAAGAAAAGCCGGACTGAGGATCTGAAAAAAAAGAAGATATACGCAGGGTTGCTAAAACATTATGTCAATATGGGTTGCAGGCTGCGCTGCTGACCTCTGCCGCACTGACTGCGGAGGTCGGTGCTTTGAAGCAGGAGCTCGAGCGGTCCGAGCAAGAGCTCGGCCGCGCCAAGAAGCAGCTCCAGGACAAAGAAGGTGAGTAACACCACTTTGAACTTGTACCTTACAGAAAAGGATTTAGGTTGGAACAAAAAATAACAAGGATAACATGGGTACTGCAGGGGCCACGAACAAGGTGGCGACCCTGAAGGAGGCCGTGTCCGCGGCCGAACGCAATGCGGCCGCGGAACGGGCAGAGCGAGAAAAGAAGGAGGTGCGGGTGGCGGTGGTTCGGCAAGAGCTCCAGGCTCTCATGGAAAAGCATGAGAGTTTGGAGCGTGACTCAAAGACTTGAGAGTCCGAGCTTGCCTCGGCTCTCGAAAGTGCCAAAACTGCCAAGGCCAATGCCCATAAGTCCCTTCAGGAGATTGAGTTGGTGAGGAAGATAGCGGCGGGTAAGGTATTTTTCATGCAAAGCAAGCATGTGAATGTAAATTACGTGTTACTTACCCGAATTCGGAGCTCTCCAGGGGCGTTTGCAGATCTGCCTCGCAGCTCTCTGATGCCGCCGCATTCTACCGAGCCGAGGAGGGGATCTCAACGGAGAAGGTCTTCTGGTCTCAGTATGCTGAGGCCGGCCATCCGGTGCCCCCTAGCGACCAGCTGAAGCAGCTGGTCGAGCTCCACAAGGTGGCCGAGCAGGCCATGAAGGGCCTCATAGTCCGGCTGTGGCCTGGAGAGGCCATGCCTGGGAGCTACTTCGGCCTCGTGCGACGGTTGGTGGATGCGTGCCCCTGGGTGGAGGTTATCAAGCGCTCCGCCTATATTGAAGGTGCTCGTCGGGCCCTTGCCCGCGCAAAGGTGCATTGGGGCAAGCTGGATGCGGAGAAGCTAATCACTGACGCGCCACCAGTGGGCAAGGAATATCGTACGCCCGAGATGTACTATAAGACTGTCCTGAAGGGTGCCCGCAAGATTGCGGATGAGTGCCCCACGGATGTAATTATTGAGTAAATTCGCAATGTGTTATCCTGTGCGTTGAAAACTTTGTTCATATGCGCTAAGCAACGCTTGTTAATTTAAAATATTACCTTCTGTGCGGCCGTTTATTAAATCTGAGAGATGGCAAGTCGTCGACTTCAGCCCCCATGCCACGAGTGCTAGGGTGTTCGGGATAAACTTGAGCACTCTTGTTCCCAGTTTTGGGTCCATCTAGGGAGGCGCTCAACACAACAAACAAGGCAACCAGACTTATAGTGCTTGAACACTCTCACTTAGCCATAGAATTCTATAATTTTAAATTTTGGCGAAGCCCCTAGTATTCGGAAGACCGAATTCGGGGCGCTATCCATGCCTTCGTCGGACATTATCCGGTACTTCGCTCGAAGCGGCGTAGGTCTTTAAGGACCCGAAAAGACCTCTCGAACAGCGATCAGTCTCTCGCCTTATCATGACAGTCAGTTTTAGCTTTCTCCACTGAGGCGTTAACCCGGCTCAACAAGGGCGCAATCGCAGTGGTTCTCCCAGTGCTACCTTAGCCGATAGAACGGAACGTAAGGTGCCAAACATGGGAGCCGGGCAAACCCAACTATTGACCCAAGACTTGATTCGGAGCCAATTCATATAATGCTATAAGTTCGGGGTGCCGCACTTGTGAAAGTGTTCAGACTTTATCACACCATAATGCGGGGAGCATAAGCCCCTGGTGTATTTGGCCGTACCAAAATGTACGGATGCAACATGTCGTAAATGAACATATATATATATAAGGTAATGCAATTATGGGCAAAAAGTGCTGCATTTTATTCGAGAAGATCTGCTATGAGTGCGGAATGATACAAATAGTGCGGAAAGCAAGGGATTGGACGAATTAAAGGCGTCTCCCTCCAGGGGTAGGCCGCGGAATGGTGTATTTAACAAATTTAATGCTCGTAATGGAGACCACCCGAGTGTTCGTCGCAGCCTTTGTCCCTCCCTGGCTGTTGCATCATGAGTTCGGCAGGTTCGCCGCCGGACAGAGTTCTGTATAAAAAAGAGAGAAATAAAAGATAAAAAGAGCGACACGCCTGGGAGCCCTTGGTGTGGTCGAACCGCACTCTGGGTCTATTGTGGTTGTGCCTCTCCCCCTATGCCCATGGTATCTCCAGGGCGTAATTATGTACACGGAGAGTTTGTCTTACAATTGTGCGAGGGCTGGGGTTGAGGCCGCATTGCTACGCGTGCTCGGAACGTGCCAGGTGGTCTTGGTTGATGTTGCTCCGGGCGCGTTTGGCCATGTCCGGTCATTTAACGGCCGGACTTGGAAATTGCCTTAAAAGGCTGCTCTGTACTTCTGCCGCGAGAGCCGCTGTATGTTCCTCCGTTCGGAGGGAGCGTTCCGTGTTTCCGTTGACCGTGATGACTCCACGAGGGCCTGGCATCTTGAGCTTAAGGTATGCATAATGCGACACCGCGTTGAATTTTGCGAACGCGGTTCCTCCGAGTAGAGCGTGATAGCCGCTACGGAACGGGACTATGTCGAAGATTAACTCCTCACTTCGGAAATTATCCGGGGATCCGAAGACCACTTCCAGTGTAACTGAGCCTGTACAACTGGCCTCGACACCTGGTATGACGCCTTTGAAGGTTGTCTTCGTAGGTTTAATCCTTGAAGGGTCTATGCCCATCTTGCGCACTTGTATCCTGATAAAGCAGGTTCAGGCTACTGCCGCCATCTATCAGGACTCTCGTGAGGTGAAATCCATCGACGATTGGGTCTAAATGCAATGCGGCGAATCCGCCATGGCGGATACTGGTCGGATGGTCTCTTCGATTAAAAGTGATCGGGCAAGAGGAACATGGGTTGAATTTTGGGGCGACTGGCTCCATCGCGTATACGTCCCTTAGTGCACGCTTCCGCTCCCTCTTGGGTATATGCGTTGCGTATATCATGTTTACCGTCCGAACTTGAGGGGGGAATCCCTTTTGTCCTCTGTTGTTCGGCGGCCGAGTCTCTTCCTCGTCATCGCTGTGTAGCCCCTTGTCATTGTTTTCGGTGATTAATTTGCCTGCCTGCTTGAATACCCAACAATCTCTGTTGATGTGGTTAGCTGGCTTTTCGGGGGTTCCATGTATTTGACAGGAGCGGTCGAGTATTCGGTCCAAATTGGACGGGCCCGGAGTGGTTCTTTTGAATGGCTTCTTCCGTTGACCGGGCTCGGAGCCTCGGAATCCAGCATTGACTGCCCTATCCTCATTGCTGTCGCCGTTAATGCGGCGTTTGTTTTTGTTTTGACACGCCCTGCCATTGCGGTCCTTGGTATCTGGACTGCCAGCGTTTCTGCTGAGGTTGTTGCTGCGAGCTAGCCAGCTATCCTCTCCCGCACAGAAGCGGGTCATGAGTGATGTGAGGGCTGCCATGGATTTCGGCTTTTCCTGTCCTAGGTGCCGGGCCAGCCACTCATCGCGGATGTTATGTTAGAAGGCAGTGAGGGCCTCTGCATCCGGACAGTCGACGATTTGATTTTTCTTTGTTAAGAATCGTGTCCAGAATTGCCTGGCCGGTTCATCTGGCTGCTGGATTATGTGGCTTAGGTCGTCTGCATCCGGTGGTCGCACATACGTGCCCTGGAAGTTGTCGAGGAATGCGGCTTCCAGGTCTTCCCAGCATCCAATTGACTCTGCGGGCAGGCTGTTAAGCTAATGCCGAGCTGGTCCTTTAAGCTTGAGCGGGAGATATTTGATGGCGTGAAGATCGTCGCCGCAGGCCATATGTATATGGAGGAGATAATCCTCAATCCAAACCGTGGGGTCTGTTGTGCCATCGTAGGATTCGATATTAACGGGTTTAAACCCTTCAAGGATTTGATGATCCATTACTTCGTCAGTGAAGCATAGTGGGTGCGCGGCGCCTCTGTATTGAGCAATATCGCGACGTAGCTCGAGAGAGCATTGTCTGCTGTGTTCGGCCCGGCCGGAGTAGTTGTATCCGGCGCGACGATATTCGTCGTGGGTCTTGGGGCGCCCACGTGATCCATAGATAGATCTGGATTGTCTTGCCTTGTCCTCCAATATATCCCGCAAGTCCGGCCTATTCCCCTGTGGCTTCATGCTTTTTGAGCGATGCCGGGGTACGGTTTTGGTGGAGGGCTTGCACGCCTCTCTGTCGCGGCCACGAGGTGGTCGGTCTGCCGTATTGTGCGCTGGTGATGCAGGTTTGTACGCTTCCTCCTCTAGTCGGGGGAGCAACTTGCGTTTTGGGTAATTTTTGGAGGGGCATTTGAGTTCATACTCTCCGGTCACGAGGACCTCGGTCCATCTGTCGGCCAGTAGGTCTTGATCAGCTTGAAGCTGTTGCTGCTTTTTCTTTAGGCTGTTTGCCGTGGCCATTAGCCTGCGTCTGAAACGCTCTTGTTCGGCGGGATCCTCAGGCACGACGAATTCGTCGTCGTCGAGGCTTGCCTCGTCTCCGGAGGGAGGTAAGTAATTACCATCCTCGACCTCTTCGTCTGCCGCCCTCTCGTGAGGGCTTGCTTCTGCCTCCTCCTGCGCTGGATCGTGCTGGAGGGGGTTGTCTTCGGCACTTTTTGGGGTGTTATTATCTCCTGTGCCGGAATGTCCATTCTTGCTGTGGCAGGATTTAGAGCGGCGCCGCTGACGTCGGCGCTTGGGCTGTTTCTTTAAGGAACCGGCCTCCATTGCTTCTTCGCCGTCCCCATCTTTTGGGGTGTCCACCATGCATATGTCATATGACGAGGTGGTCTTCCAGTGTCCTGTAGGCACTGGTTCTTGATAGTCTCCGGCATCGTCGTCCATACCGTCGATGTCTTTGGAGTCGTAGTCGAGTACGTCGGTTAGATCGTCGACGGTGGCTACGAAGTGGGTGGTGGGTGGGCTCTGAATTTCTTTGTCGTCCGCGTCCCAACCATCCTGGCCGTAGTTCAGCCAGGGCTCTCCGGATAGCGAGAGATGCTTCAGCGAATTTAAGATATCGCCGAAGGGTGAGTGCTGAAGGATGTCCGCAGCGGTGAATTCCATGATCGGCGCCCAATCGGATTCGACTGGCAGGAGCGCAGGAGGTTCAGAGTCCGGCAGAGAGTCCGGCACCTCGGAGTCATGGGCTTTACGCGGGACAAGGTAAGTGTTCAGCTCCATCGCCGTAGAAGTTGCAGCTCCCGAGGCGGTGTCCAGCCATCTGTCCTCGATCTGAGCGATCGGCTCCGGACTATGGGTCGGAGCGGATTCGTGTGCGGCCTCCAAGGTGCTGTCCGACGGCAGAGTTAGGTCGTGCCCATCGTGACAGCGCAGCATGCTCGGCTGTGGCTCAGATCCATCGAAGATCAAGTCCCCGCGGACATCGGCCGTGAAGTTTAGGCTTCTAAACCTGACCTGACGGCTAGGGGCGTAGCTTTCGATCTGCTCCAGATGTCCAAGTGAGTTGGTCCGCAGTGCGAAGCCGCCGAATACGAAGATCTGTCCGGGGAGAAAAGTCTCACCCAGGACTGCGTCGTTGTCGATTGAAGAGGCCATCAAGCCTATCGGTGACGACACAGAGGAACTCTCAATGAAAGCACCAATGTCGGTGTCAAAACCGGCGGATCTCGGGTAGGGGGTCCCGAACTGTGCGTCTAGGCGGATGGTAACATGAGACAAGGGACACGATGTTTTACCCAGGTTCGGGCCCTCTTGATGGAGGTAAAACCCTATGTCCTGCTTGATTGATATTGATATTGTGGATGTTTACAAGAGTGGATCTACCACGAGATCAAGGAGGCTAAACCCTAGAAGCTAGCCTATGGTATGATTGTAAGGGTTGTTGTTGTTGTTGTTGTTGTTGTTGTTGTTGTCCTACGGACTAGAGCCATCCGGTTTATATAGACACCGGAGAGGGCTAGGGTTACATAGAGTCGGTTACAATGGTAGGAGATCTACGTATCCGTATCGCCAAGCTTGCCTTCCACGCCAAGGAAAGTCCCATCCGGACACGGGACGAAGTCTTCAATCTTGTATCTTCATAGTCTTGGAGTCCGGTCGATGATGATAGTCCGGCCGATGATAGTTCGGCTGATGATGGTAGTCCGGCTATCCGGACACCCCCTAATCCAGGACTCCCTCACCCCTCTCTAGTCAACTATATCGATCCTTTCACCAAGTTCAGCAAGTGTGAGTTTTGGTTGAAGGAAGTTGGATTCCTCGGACATGTTATATCCGGAGAAGGGATAGCAGTAGACCCCACCAAGGTTGTCACTGTGACAAATTGGGAAGCACCCACGTCTGTTAGAGAGATCCGTAGTTTTCTTGGACTCGCAGGATATTACAGGAGGTTCATTAAGAATTTCTCTGAGATTACGAAACCCATGATGGAGTTGTTGAAGAAGGACACCAAGTTCAAATGGACTGAGGAATGTGAGGCCAGTTTTCAGGAGTTGAAGAAACATTTGGTTACAGTACCAGTGTTAATTTTTCCAGATCAACGCAAGGATTATCAAGTGTATTGCGACGCTTCTCGTCGAGGACTTGGAGCAGTGCTTATGCAGGAGGAAAGAGTTGTTTCATATGCCTCACAACAGCTTAAACCCCATGAGTTGAATTATGCTACACACGATTTGGAGTTAGCAGCCGTAGTGCATGCGTTGAAGACATGGAGACATTTTCTCATCGGAAACCATTGTGAGGTGTACAGGGATCACAAGAGTTTGAAGTATATCTTCACGCAGAAGGAGTTGAATCTCATGCATAGGAGATGGTTGGAGCTCATTAAGGATTATGATATGAGGTTGCACTATCATCCCGAAAAGGCTAACGTAGTAGCGGATGCGTTGAGTCACAAGAGTCATGTCAATACACTCATGACCGGAGAGTTACCCAAGGAGTTAGCAGAGGATCTTCGTGAGCTATGTTTGGAAATAGTTCCGAGAGGCTATGTAGCAGCATTGGAAATTCAGTCTACCTTGATGGATAAGATCAGAGAAGCTCAGAAGACTGGCAAGGAGATTGCCGATATAAAGGAAAGGATGAGCAATGGAAAGGGCTAAAGGATTTCATGAGGATGAGCACGATACCTTATGGTTTGAGGATCGCGTATATGTGCCTAATGACCCCGAGATCAGGAAGTTGATTCTGCAGGAGGCCCATGATTCACCATATTCGATTCATGCAGGAAATACCAAGATGTATCTAGATTTGAAGGACAATTTCTGGTGGACCGGAATGAAGAAGGATATTGCGGAGTAGGTAGCAGTTTGTGATGTATGTTAGAGAGTGAAGGCAGAACATCAGAAGCCAGCAGGTTTGCTACAGCCATTGCCGATACCTGAATGGAAGTGGGATAAGCTAGGCATGGATTTTATCACGGGATTGCCCAGGACTCATTCAGGCTATGACTCGATATGGGTTGTAGTCGATCGGTTGACGAAGGTAGCTCATTTCATCCTAGTGAAGACCACTTACACCAGTGCTAAGTTGGCAAAGATATACATGACCAGGATCGTATGTCTACATGGAGTTCCTAGGACCATTGTATTAGATAGAAGAACCCAGTTTACCCCAAAGTTCTGGAATCAGTTGCATGAGACTTTGGGTACCAGGCTAGAGTTCAGTATAGCCTTTCAGCCACAGACAGATGGACAAACCGAGAGAGTCAATCAGATTCTGGAGGACATGTTGAGAGCTTGTGCGCTAGACTATGGGTCTAGCTAGGACGACAATTTGCCATATGCAGAGTTTTCTTACGACAACAACTATTAAGCTAGTTTGAAGATGGCCCCTTTCGAAGCTTTGTACGTAAGGAGGTGTAGGACACCGTTGTTATGGGATGAAGTTGGAGACCGTCAGTTGTTTGGACACGATTTGATTAAAGAGTCTGAAGAGAAGGTTAAGCTGATTCATGATAGACTCAAGGTAGCCGAGTCCAGGCAGAAGAGCTATGCGGATTCTAAATGCAAGGAGACAATTTACGAAGTCGGAGACAGAGTGTATCTTCGTGTGTCCCCACTTCAAGGAGTTAAGCGATTTGGAGTTAAGGGAAAGTTAGCACCATGTTTTGTGGGACCATACAAAGTTTTGGAACATATGGGAGAAGTTGCTTACAAGTTGGAATCGCCCGATGGATTGTCAGGAGTTTACGATGTATTCCACGTTTCCCAGTTGAAGAAGTGCCATGCAGAGATGGACGATATCCCTCTGAGAGATACAGTGCCATTGGAAGCGATCCAGTTGGATAGCGATTTGACCTACGAGGAGAAACCAGTCAAGATTCTCAAGTTTGCCAGCCGAGTCACACGCAGCAAGGTTATCAAGTTCTGCAAAGTTCAGTGGAGCCACCATACCGAGGATGAAGCCACCTGGGAACGAGAGGAAGACCTACGGAAGGACCACCATCACCTATTTTCTAGCCAACCCGAATCTCGAGGGCGAGATTCATCTTAAGGGGGGGTAGGTTTGTAACATCCCAAATTTTCAATTTGGAATGTTATACATTAGATCATCATTGCATATCATATTTTATTGCATTTTGGCTTGATCCTAGAAATTCTACGCAACTCAAGGACCCACGGAGAGAGTTGGCGATTTCATTATTTTCATATTTGAGTTTTCTCAAATTTTGAAAAGAGGAGCGTTTGATTTTAATTATTTTCTCTTCGAATATTTCTTATATGAAAATAAAAGAGAGGGGATAAAATGAATTTTCCAAAATAAAGAAATATTGGAGGTTAATTATTAAAATCAAATAAGAATTTTATTCGGAGTTTTATCGCCATTTTATTTGAATTAGGGGAAAAATACGTTTTCCAAAATTGCATTATAGGCCCAAATAAATGTTCACTTTGTCCACTATATTTTTAGAGGACGGGGAAAATTTATTTCAGGATTTTTGGAGCCGTTTAGTATTTCTTTTCTTTGTTTTTCTGCGTGGAATTATTTAAAAAAGAGTTAACCAACCTAGTCGGGCCGTGCCCGACTAGGACTCGACCCGGCCGACCTTTATAACCAACGAGGCCCGAGCCGCCACAGCCACCAGCCCACCCCGCCGAAACCCTAACCCTAACCCGCCACCGCCGCTGCCGGACATCGCCGCCGACCGCGCCACCCGCGCAGCCACCGCCCCGCCGCCCGCCGCTGGACGCCGCCGACCCACCGCCGTCACCGGAGTTGACCGCCGCCACCGCCGTCACGCAACCTGAGGTAGCCGCCGGTTTTCGCCGGAAAACCGTTTGTTTTTTTAGAAACCCTTGGTTATTTTATTTTAGATCGGTTTTTATTTTTTTCCCGGTTTAGTTATTTAGCGAACATTCATTCATACGTTCATTTTAACGAACGGTTTTCACCCGTTAGCCGCAGACAGCGAACGTTTGTTCGTTAGCCTGTTCACCAGTTTTTCTTTTTCCAGGGTTTTTCCGCGATTATTTTCGATCGTGATTTCTGCCCTGTTTTTCGTTTTAGTTTATCTTTTCGCTCGTTTGTCAGAATCAGGCGATTCAAGCGCCTAGATATTCGTCTCGAAGCCCTATTTCTATTCAAATAACTTGAACAAGATTTTGCTACTGCAAAATTTGACTTAAGTCCAGATTAGTAAACGGATCGTGTTTCTTTTGCAGTTTGAGTTTCGTTGCTTCGTTTGACTTGATTCTTTTTGCAAACCGGAGTTCTTAAGTTGAACTTTCTGGTTAGATCTCTTATTTGAGTTTTACCCATGCTTCTAGTTAAGTGCTTATTGTATGTGGTTTGGGTGAGTGTATCCATGACAGATGTGAGAATTGTTATTAATGGTTAACTTAAGGTGGCTACTTAAATACACATCTGGGTGGATTGCTTGAGGCACCCTAGAGTACCCAGTGGTTGTCAAGGCACCTAGAGAATCCAGTGTTGTCCTAGGATATCCTGAAGTACCCGTGTGCTCATCCTACGGTTTGCCACCCAGGCTCAAAGGGATCATAAGATTATTCATGCTAGAAACTTCCGTGTGCAGCCACAAGCCATTATGGGCTCTAGCATAGTTGAGTAAGTTGCGTGAAGCTCTTGAAGAGGTAGACTAGCAGATGTAGTGGGTTGTAGGTGGTACTGTCTATCCAGAGTAGAGAGTTAATGCTTCAGAAAGACTGTGTCTCGAATCTCCGACCATGGATGTATTCGAGTCTTGTGAGGAAAAGTGCGCAAACCTTTGCAGAGTGTACAAACTAATCATGGTTAGACATGTCACCGGTTATGGACATCTTTAGTATCTGGTTCTTCGATTATCATGTTGATCTCATCACTCTTAATATAATCTGATTGGGTTAATGATGATGTTTAATTGGGATTGAGTTGGAGGAACCTTCTCAATGTTTAACAACCACCATGATAGTTAAATAAAATTCATTCCTTTGTTGTAGGGACAAATTAGCTTTATGCAAAACTGTAACCATAGAGCTTTCCACCAACCATATATGCATGTAGTGATAGCAATTATTCTGACCCGTTTTGGGCTACAACATTCATGTTGCATACTTTTCAGACGACGAGTAAGGTGCCATAGGTCGTTGTCTTTCACTCAGTGATGCCGTTGGAGTTGATGGACTCACTTTATCTTCCAAGCCTTCCGCTGTTAGTGTTTTTAGATGGACTTAAGCCATATTATTGTAATAAGTTCTCTTTTGAGACATTCGATGTAATAAGTGTGTGATTGCTACTCTGTTATAAATCCTCAAGTACTGTGTGTGTCAGCATTACTGATCCAGGGATGACACTGATGCACAGAGATCAGACTGTTTGAGGTCTGGTCGGTACACAAACACACTGTTTTCCATGGTGTGGTACCTGGTAAATCGGCATAACCAGTTGGTAAGATAGCTCTGGAGGTTGCATTCGGAGATGATCATGATTCCAGATCAGAAACCTTAACCTTTGAAGTGGTGAAAATTAAGAGCCCTTATCATGCTCTGTTTGGACGGCCGGCTTATGCTAAGTTCATGGTCCGACCTTGTTATGTTTATCTGCAGCTCAAGATGCCGGGTCACCATGGGACCATCAAAGTACATGGGAGTCGGAAGATAGCTTTGGAGTGTGAAGAGGGCGATGCAGCTTACGCCGAGTCCGTTTGTGCAACTGAGGAGTTAAAATTTTGTAAGGACAATGTTGATCCGACAGATATGACATCTTTGAAAAAGCCAACTACAGAGCATGATCCGGCCTTGAAGTTTAAATCGGCTGATGAGACTAAACTGGTTGATTTTGTTCCTGGCGATTCATCCAAGCAGTTCAGTGTCAGTACTAACCTGGATCCAAAATAGGAAAGCGCGCTCATCGAGTTCATCCGTGAAAATCGGGACATCTTTGCGTGGAAACCTTCTGACATGTCAGGTGTACCAAGGGAACTCGCTGAGCACACTCTCAATATTGATCCCAAGTTTAAACCGGTCAAGTAGTTTCTACGCCGCTTCAATGAAGAAAGGCGCAAGGCTATTGGTGAGGAGGTAGCCTGGCTTTTGGCGGCTGGGTTTATCGTTGAGGTTTTTCATCCTGAGTGGCTGGCTAACCCGGTGCTGGTGCTTAAGAAGAATGGCACTTGGCGCATGTGTGTGGATTACACGGATCTAAAAAAGGCTTGTCCAGCTGATCCTTTTCCTCTCCCTCGTATTGATCAGATTATTGATGCTATGGCAGGTTGTGAGCACTTGAGTTTTTTGGATGCTTATTCGGTTATCATCAGATCAAGATGGCAATTAAGGATCAGGAGAAAACAACTTTTATAACTCCCTTTGGAGCCTTCTGTTATGTGTCTATGCCCTTCGGGCTCAAGAGTGCCCAGGCGACTTATCAGCGATGTGTGCAGAATTGCCTTCACAAGCAGATTGGGCGCAATGTTCATGGTTATGTGGATGATATTGTGGTGAAATCCAGGAAGAAGGAGACATTGATAGATGACTTGAAGGAGACCTTTGATAACCTCCGAGTTTATAAAATGATGCTTAATCCGGCCAAGTGCGTCTTCGGTGTACCGGCAGGCAAACTCTTGGGTTTCTTGGTGCCTAACAGGGGCATTGAAGCTAATCCGGAGAAGATCAAGGCCATCATTTCTCTGGCTAAACCGGCGTGTATCAACAATGTACAACGTCTGGCGGGTCGTATTGTGGCGCTGAGCCGGTTTATCAGCCGGTTGGGAGAAAAAGCTATCCCTTTATACCAGATGATGAAAACGACAAACAACTTTGTTGGAGTGATGCTGCTAATGCAGCGTTGGAGGACTTGAAGAAGCAGTTAGCCGAGCCACCTGTTCTCGCAGCCCCCATTGATAAGGAGCCTTTGCTGTTATATGTGGCTGCTAACGCCCGGGCTGTCAGCGTGGCTATTGTGGTGGAGCGCAAGGATGCAAGTAAGGAGTATCCAGTTCAACGGCCGGTTTATTACATCAATGAGGTGCTTATTGAGTCGAAGCAGAGATATCCACATTGGCAGAAGCTTGTGTATGGAGTTTTTATGGCGAGCCAGAAGCTTAAGCAATACTTTCAGGGCCATCCCATCATTGTGGTCAGTTCTGCTCCTTTGGGGGATATCATCCAGAACAGGGAGGCGACTGGCCGAGTTGCTAAGTGGGCTATCGAGCTTGGACCTCACGGGTCAAAATATATGCCTCGTACGGGCATCAAGTCCCAAGCGCTCGTGGACTTCATCAATGACTGGACAGAGTTGCAGGCGCCCGAGGATAAGCTGGATAATACATACTGGACTATTCACTTCAATGGGTCCAGACAATTGGAGGGCTCGGGCGCTGGAGTTGTTCTTACTTCCCCTCGAGGTGACAAATTTTGTTATGTTCTTCACTTGATGTTTCCTTGTACTAACAATGCAGCTGAGTATGGGGCCTTGCTCCACGGTCTTCAGGTGGCTAAGAAAATGAACTTAAGCCGGGTACGATGCTTTGCCGACTCTGATTTAGTGCCACAGCAAGTCTCTGGTACTTGGGATTCTTAGGATCCACTCATGGCAACTTATCGATGTGAGGTGGATGTTATTGCTGGTCACCTCAAGGGTTATCAGGTTCAGCACATTGATCGACACAAAAATGAAGCGACAGACGCTTTAAGCTGGCTGGGGTCTCAGCGTAAACCGGTGCCGCCCAATGTCTTCCTTGACATTTTGCATAACCTGTCGGCCAAGTTGCCTACAGAGGAGGATCTGGCTGTTCCTGATCCGGAGGCTCAATTGGTGGCGATTCTTCATGTTACCCCTGATTGTACGGTGCCATATTTGGCGTATATGACCAGGGGAGAGTTACCAGAGGATGAAATTTTGGCCAGGCAGATAATCCGACGGTCCAAGTCCATGACTATTGTCAACGGCGAGTTACATCACTGCAGTGTCTTGGGGGCGTTTCAGTGCTGCGTTTCTCCTGAAGAAGGCTGTGATATTCTGCGTGAAATCCATGAAGGGGATTGTGGTCATCACGTCGGTTCAAAATCCCTTGTGGCTAAGGCTTTCCGACACAGTTTCTATTGGCTAACGGCTCATGCTGATGCTGAGGACTTGGTCAGGAAATGTGACGGTTGTCAAAAGTTTTCACGACGAGCCGATGTTCCGGCTCAGGAGTTGAGGATGATTCCAATCATTTGGACGTTTGCAACTTGGGGGCTTGATATGGTAGGGCCTTTTAGGAGGTCCAAGGTTAAGAAGACCCACCTTTTGGTGGCAGTTGATAAGTTCACTAAATGGATAGAGGCGAAGCCAGTCAGCAAGTGTGATGCAGCTACGATGGTTCAATTCATGAAGAAGGTGATTTTCCGCTTTGGTTATCCACATAGCATCATAAAAAATAATGGCATGAACCTATCCAAGGGTTCTATGGAGGACTTTTGTCAACGTGAGCACATCCGGCTTGATGTGTCATCAGTGGCTCACCCCCAGTCTAATGGTCAAGCTGAGAGAGCTAATCAAGAAATAGGCATCAAGCCCCGGCTTATGGTTCCTTTGCATAGAACGCCGGGTTGTTGGATGGAAGAGTTGCCTTCCGTATTGTGGATCATTAATACTACCCCCAATAGATCTATGGGTTATACACCTTTCTTCATGGTGTACGGGGCAGAAGCAGTTCTCCCCAGTGATATTCGCCATGACTCGCCTCGAGTAGCAGCTTATGTTGAAGTGGACAACGAGCAAGCATGCCAAGATGCATTGGACCTGTTAGATGAAAAACGGGACATAGCAGCGGCTCGTTCGGCGATTTATCAGCAAGATCTACGGCATTATCACATCCGCCGGGTTAAAACCAGAGCTTTTCAAGAAGGTGACTTAGTGCTCCGGCTTATCCAGGATCAGACTGATATGCACAAGTTATCCCCACCTTGGGAAGGGCCCTTTGTGGTCAGCAAGAATCTGAACAACGGGTCATACTATCTTATCGATGTTCGAGAGCACAAAGACTCACGCAAATTGGAGGAGGAGACCCGTCGGCCGTGGAATATTGCTCATCTTCGGCCTTACTACACTTGAGCCATAGGCTCTTCTGATGTACATATTTTGACAATGTATATATTATGATCAATATAATAAACCGGCATGCCCGCTAAAGCAGGGCCTCTGTCATTTTCTCTTCAATGAGTTCTTGGGTTTTCCGCTTTATAAAGTGAAGTTATCATTACCCTTTGGTCCGGCTTATTGGACACACGAAAAAAAAACTTGGGGGCTTGCAACCCATGTTATGGAGACCAAAGAGAGTCTGTTGTAAAAAGCACAACTCAAACATAGGTATCCCTTGAGCACAGCTCAAAATATTGCTTGGGGGCTCTTTTGGTTCTAAAAGAACAGAAGTGGCTATAACCCCTATGATAGGCTATAAAAGCCAAGCTTTGAAGCCAAGTGTATTCACCTAAACCCCCGGGTCATCCTGTCTGTATTCCGAAAGCTTCTTCATCAGGTAATCATGATTGACCTGGCAAACTCTTAAACAATCATTCTTTGTCTAGCAAAGACCCTGAACTTGTTAAGGTTAAAATGCCATTTTCGTCATGAGAGGGCACAGTTTACGGATAGCAAGGAGAAGCTCAGGCTGTTACAACTGCCTTCCTTGAAACTTGGATAATTCGGCTGTGATGCTTGATCTACTCTGACCCCGCGTACTCCTGATAAGTCTATCTTTAAATAAGAACTGAACTTATCCGGGTTAAAATGTCGAAGTGGTAGTGTGAGTGCCGGCTCACGGAAAGCGCGTACCTTCAAGTGGTTAATGCTAGTTTCATTGAAGAAGATATTTTGGCTTGTCGGCCTATGAAAGCCTTGGATTTTTTCTGTTGATTTTGCTTTGAATATCTTTTTGCAATTTTTTCTCTTATGACACAGAAATTACATGGTTAAAAACCAAGTAAGGCTTATAAATCTTCATGCGTTGTATATATGGCGATAAACTGGTGTTTATTAACCCGGCCTGGTTTCTAATTATAAGTCACCAGTATGAAAGAAAGGTAATCCGGTGTTTATTAACCCGGCTTGGTATTAAACCAGAAATATATTTATTACACTAGCTTGATAAATCAGCAGTGAACACATATCACAGGTATGTTGTATATTGTTATTTTCAGTCCTACATCAGTTATAAATAATGTTGTTGGGCATGATAACCTATCTAGCGGTAAACCGCCAAGACGCAACTTATCTGTTATATGCAAGAACAGATTCTACAAAAAACAAAGTATCATGAGCAAACATAGCATTATCATAGCATGGCGGATTAACAGTGTCATGCAATGTGCACGATGGCACATCAGATCCAAGAAGTTTTCAACTAGCCTATTACATGACATTTTTATGCCCAAAAGACCAAGTCTTGCAAAACGAAGAAGTTAAACCGGCCTCCGGTTTATGCATCAGCGGTGGGCTGGCTTGATGGTTGTGGATCATCTTGCGCCGATTCATCCCCCTCCTCTCTCTCCGGTAGCTGGAAGTCAGTGGTTGACCAATCGATCCCAGTTAAGGCTCTGAACACAGCTTCATCGTTTATAAGATTGGAGGGATCAACTTCAGGGGCACAAGTATGCTTACGAATTGGCGGAATAAGAGTGGGAGTTTTGTAGCTCGGCGTATTGACCCTCTTGTTGTGGGCATCATAAATCGATTGATGAAATGACAGATCGGTCTCTTCAGTCAACTTACTAGCCAACAGGCGCATCTCCCTCGTCAAAGCCCGAAGATCTTCATTATCAAATTCTGATCCATCCTCCTTGATGCTTGGATTGCTATCCCCTATGTCCGCCGGATCAAGATCAGATATCCACACTTTAGCACGGGTCAGTGCGGTAAGAGCATTGGCCCTTGCAGCTGATCGTTTTAGCTCTTCAAGCCGGACGGACATCATGGACAACCTCTCTAAAGTATCCTTGATCAAAGTTGGGGGCGGTTTATTGTAAGAAGCTATGCAGATAACCCGTTGTGCATCGGTATACAGTTGCTCTTTCAGTGTATAGGCAGCCTTAAATTTCTTCTGCATATCAGAGCCCAGATGCGTGATGCAAGATCCTGCATCATCATAGACATCGGTAAACCGGTGATTTATGGAATAGTGAAATTTCGAAGGTTGTGAAGAAGTTACTTACCAAAGATAGCAGCAGTCGTAGCATCTATTTGTTGTTTCAAACTGGTTAACTCTTCCGCCACCGGTTTAAGGGCTGTGTCAGCATCTTCAGATTTCTTCAGCAATTTTGTTTTTTCTGCATCCCAGCCTAGACGCTCATTCTTAAAGTCTTCCTTCAATTTTTTCATGGCTGCTAAAGCGCCAGTCAACTCCTCTTTTGCTTTGGAATTTTTGCTTGCTGGGCCTTGATATTTTCCTCAAGGTTGGCGATTTGGGATTCTTTTTTGTCCAGCTCGACCTGCAAGAGGTAGTTATGAGTTGGCAAAACTAATTTTAAGTCCCAAGCACATAAACAAGTTATACACTTGGCACTTGGGGGCTAATGCTTATCGCTTCTTATCAACAAAATGGCAAAGTCCCAAAGCTCAATACAAGTTATACACTTGGCACTTGGGGACTAATGCCTGTTTGTTCAAGTATAAAGTTGTGGATTTTTTCTTTGATGATAAACCGGTTTCCAAAGGTATTTAACAAGAAAGTGTGAGCCTTACAACATGAAGTCCCGGTTCATCTTGAAGAGATAAACCGGCCCTTGAGGGTTACACAGCTGAAATTGAATTATTATTCTATGAAGACCCGGTTCATCTTGAAGAGATAAACCGGCCCTTGAGGGCTACACAGGCAAAGTTGAAGAATCATTATTTTACAAAGTCCCGGTTTGAATAGGTATTGCCAAACCGGCCCTTGGGGGCTACCGGAGTTGATATTATAAAAAGATCAGAAGGAAGGAATACTTATGAAGAGTTCAACGGGATTTACCTTATATTGCTCTTTCATCATATTGACTAAACCGGCTTCGTAGTCATGGTTTGTGTACATACGGTTCAAAATCCAAGAATGAATGTCTTGGGCGCTGAGGTGAGCGTAGCTGTCCAAATATGCTTTCCACTTGCCTTTATCAACAACAGTTTTTCCTCTTTGGCGTTGTGTTTGGATAAGGCTATGGGGTTGCCAGGGATGGTGTAACCAATGTCAGTAACAACAACATCATCATCAACACCTTTATCTGGGCTTGGCGGATCATCAACATGAGCTGATGGATCAACATCCATGTGCTCATCTTTAGTTGCTTGATTCGGCAACGATGGGCCATAAGGAGTATTGTCAACATCTGGGTGTGACGGTTCAGGAGTCTTCTTCGTTTCATCCTGAATGGGGTCTTCAGCCGGTTTGTTCACTTTGGCCTTCTTGCTGGCTCTGGCTTTGGCCCTGGAAAATAATAAGTATGCATCAGAACAGTGCAAGGATCAAAAAATAAAGGTATGATGGGTTAGTGAAATCTGCTCACCCAGGAACCGTTTTAAGGGTTGGAAGCTTCATCCCTGTTGATTCACCAGAAGATGAATGGGAGGTTCCCAGGTAATTCGAGTCAGACGGATTAAGAGGATGTCGGAAATAACCCACCCCGGGACAAGGTGTATCAGAAGTACAAGAGACCTCTTGGCGGCGTTTATGAACCGGAGTGTTCAGTAAACCGGAGGAAGTAACCACTTGGCCGCTATGCCGAGTTGTGCGGCGAGCTTCATGCTGATGCGTCTTCAAAAGAAAGTGCGGATCCAAATAAGCTAGAGCGTGTGAAAATCTTACTTTTTGGACTGCTTGACGGGTTTTTGATGCTGGCAGAGGATCCGAGTCGGAAGAAAGAATAATTACCTCTACATCACCAGCATGGCTAGCCTCCACATCATCCTGATAATGATCATTGTCAATGAGGTGTATGAAAAAAGAACCAAGAGAATAAAGTTCTACCTCTGACTCCGGATTATCAAGGTCTTCATCATTGGTCGGGTCAGGGGATTCCGCAATTTTCTTCTTTGCAGGTTTCTTTGTAGCTTTGGTCTTAAGGCGAGGTGTTTTCGCCGGTTTATCCTGTGGCTTCGCCAGTTTATCCCGAGGTTTCCTCTTCCAGAACGGATCATCACCTTGCAAAGAAGGACAAAAAGTTATAAAGAAATATTTAAAAAGGGGTTGGATTAAGACAAGAATGATGCAATTCTTACAGCTGGCGGTTTATTGGAAACACAGAAAGGACTAAGCCTTGTCTTGCTGCACTTAGATACGGGTTCATCCAGCATCTTCTTGACAGCTTCAGTAATTTCCTTGTAAGTTAGCTGAATATCAATGTGCCGCTGAGGGTCTTTGATGTCCCCTGAGTACTTGCACATTAAACCGGGATGACGGCTTAAGGGCAAGATACTCCAAGAGACCCAACAACAGACAAAATCAATGCCAGTTAAACCATTCGCAATAAAGGCTCAGAGCTTTGAAAGTTGTGGTGCATACTTAGCTCATTCCTTTGCAGTGAGTCATGGGGGAAATGGATGTGTATTGGTAAGCCGGTGAGCATGATAACCCGACAGAGGATTTTCGTTAGCTGGAGCTGTGTTTTGAAAATAAAACCAAGTTTGATTCCAGTCTTTGGGGTGGCTAAAATGCTTGGCATGAGGAAAACTGACATCTTTCCTTTTATGAATTGAAACTCCGTCAAGTTCAGTATTGGGCCCATCCGTAAATTCACTATGGCGGTTTAAGTAAGAGAAGTCTATGAATAATTCAACAATAGGTTCTTCTTGCAGATAAGCCTCGCAAAATACTTGAAAATTGCAAATATTGGACACGGAGTTCGGTCCAATATCTTGAGGGAGAAGTTGAAAGCTAGCAAGCACGTCACGGAAGAATTTTGATATGTGAGGGCTAAACCCTCGACCCAGATGATTAGTAAATACAATCACCTCTCCATCCTTGGGTTCAAAGGATTCTCTGGACCGGGGACTCTCCAGTGGATGAGTTCTTTTTTCGCTAAAGCGCCGGTTGCAACAAGCGCGTTCAACTGTTCTTCCGTAACTCGGGAAGAAACCCAGTTGCAAGCATAAAATTGTTTAGCCATTTGTTAAACAAGACCTGAAGGAAGAGTGGTGCCGGTTTAAGAAATCATGTTCAACTGCTAAAAGTAAAGGGGCAGGAAATATTCAAGCATGAAAGTGTTATAAACCGGAGATATTCATTATCAACTTGCAGAGATAAGCAGTTGGCGGTTTAAGAGGGGACTAATGGTACCTGGCGGGTTATGATTCAAAAGTTAAACCGCCCGCGCAGATGTCAATTTTCAGATCTATGAGCAAAAAGCTGCTAAGTGTTGCAGAAACATGTTTACAGATTGATGCTATAATTTTGGATCTGTCGCAGTTCAAAAAAGGTAGAAAATTCTAAAACCCTAAGTTGTGAGAGCAGAACAGTTAAGGTTCAGATGGGGTCTTCTACCAAAAAAGAGATGCTATGATGAGGAAAAATGGATTATGGCTATTGCCGCATAGGGAAAAGATCAAGTTTTCATCAAATATTCATGCGACAGCAAAGAACAAGTGAAGAACAACAACGAGTTTCCATGAACTCGTGTAAACCCTAATGAGATATACGGAGGGGGAAGAGGAAGAACTCACCAAGGCTATTTGACGGCGGAGGCGCGAGAGCAGAATCTGGATTAGTTAGGTTGATGCAGCGGCCGACGGTGAAGCAGAGGAGGAGCTTGACAGCGGCGGCTGGGCTCGAGCGCTAGGGCGTCGCAAG
>NC_057801.1:657716304-657731596 GCF_018294505.1 Triticum aestivum | reverse complement strand
AGGCGAGGGAATCGAGGAGTTCCAAATTGGATATGTGACAGGGCCGACGCCTCGATTCTCGGTAGTTCATTAAAAATGAGGATATGTATATGTGATTTTGGATTTGTACAAACTTAATGACAGGTGACGTCATGGCGGGTTATCACGATTTTAGAAGATGATGTCATGGCGAGTTACAAGTTTTCGTGAAGGTAATAAAGGAGGGATTTTTTCTAAGTGTTGAAGATTGATGTGAACATGTTCAAATCAACCCGGGGCCTAATGTTGGGGATATAACTGGTGGGTATAAACCGCCCAGGAGGGGCCGGTTTACCCACAGAGAGATTGCCAATATTGAAGCCCATGAAGTTATAGAAGACAACGATTTATGAAGGAAACTTAACAAGGAAGCCCAAAGCCCAGAGGCAAGTTAGGGCCCGTAGACATAAACCGCCATAGGCATGTAACTTGTAATGTAAGGTAGGAAAGAATAGATACCGAGCCGGACACTCTTATGAACCGGCCTCGGGATTCTGTAGACCGACGGGTGTCAACCTGTGTATATAAAGGGACGACCTGGCGGCAGTTCAGGAACACGAAACAACAACTCGAGAGCCAGGTTATGCATATTCGCTCCCTGGTTATCAAAACCCTAGTAATTCCACCACAACTGGATCGTAGGCTTTTACCTTCACCGCAAGGGGCCGAACTAGTATAAACTCTCCGTGTCCTTTGTCCGGTTTAACCCCTTTAAGCTAATCTCGTTGCGATGGCTCCATGACTAAGTCCTCACACTAGGACATCTAACATGACAATTCCACGACACGTAGGGTCTGCATGCTTAACGTCCGATGAAGATATGTATTATGAGTTATGTGGTTTTGATGACCGAAGTTTGTTCGGAGTCTCGGATGAGATCATGGACGTGATGAGGAGTCTCGAAATGGTTGAGACATGAAGATTGATATATTGGACCATGTTATTCGGTTACCAAAAGTGTTCCGGGAAGTTTCGGGTAAAAACTGGAGTGCCGGAGGGGTTACCGGAACCCCCCGGGGGAACTAATGGGCCACCATGGGCCTTAGTGGAGAGAGAGGAGGGCGGCCAGGGCAGGCCGCGTCCCCTGGAGTCCAAATTGGACAAGGGAAGGGGGGTGGCTGATACGTCTTCAACGTATCTATAATTTTTGTTTGTTCCATGCTATTATATTACCCCCTTTGGAGGTTTATGGGCTTTATTTTACACATTTATATCATTTTTGGGACTAACCTACTAACCGGAGGCCCAACCCGTATTGCTGTTTTTTGCCTATTTTAGTATTTCGAAGAAAAGGAATATCAAACGGAGTCCAAACGGAATGAAACCTTCGGAGGCGTGATTTTTGGAACGAACGTGATCCAGAGGACTTGGAGTGCAAGTCAAGAAGCAGCCGAGGCGGCCACAAGAGGGTAGGGCACGCCCCCCCTACAAGGCGCGACCCCTGTCGCGTGGGCCCCTCGGGCGGCCACCGACGTACTTCTTCCTCCTATGTAAGCCTACGTACCCCGAAAACATCCAGGGAGCACCCAAAACACAATTTCCACCGCCGTAACCTTCTGTATCCGCGAGATCCCATCTTGGAGCCTTCGTTGGCGCTCTACCGGAGGGGGAATCGACCACGGAGGGATTCTACATCAACACCATAGCCCTTCCGATGAGTTGTGAGTAGTTTACCACAGACCTTCGGGTCCATAGTTATTAGCTAGATGGCTTGTTCTCTCTTTTTGGATCTCAATACAATGTTCTCCCCCTCTCTTGTGGAGATATATTCGATGTAATCTCTTTTTGCGGTGTGTTTGTCGAGATCCGATGAATTGTGGGTTTATGATCAAGTTTATCTATGAGAAATATTTGAATCTCCTCTGAATTCTTTTATGTATGATTGAGTTATCTTTGCAAGTCTCTTCGAATTATCAGTTTGGTTTGGCCTACTAGATTGATCTTTCTTGCCATGGGAGAAGTGCTTAGCTTTGGGTTCAATCTTGCGGTGTCCTTACCGAGTGACAGAAAGGGTTGCAAGGCACATATTGTATTGTTGCCATCGAGGATAAAAAGATGGGGTTTATATCATATTGCATGAGTTTATCCCTCTACATCATGTCATCTTGCTTAATGCGTTACTCTGTTCTTTGTGAACTTAATACTCTAGATGCAGGCAGGAGTCGGTCGATGTGTGGAGTAATAGTAGTAGATGCAGGCATGAGTCGGTCTACTTGTTGCGGACGTGATGCCTATATACATGATCATGCCTAGATAATCTGATAATTATTCGCTTTTCTATCAATTGCTCGACAGTAATTTGTTCACCCATCGTAATACTTATGCTATCTCGAGAGAAGCCTCTAGTGAAACCTATGGCCCCCGGGTCTATCTCTTATCATATTTGCTTCCAATCTACTTTTATTTGCATCTTTACTTTTTGCATCTATCTTATAAAATACCAAAAATATATTTATCTTATCATACTATCTCTATCAGATCTCACTTTCGTAAGTGGCCATGAAGGGATTGACAACCCCTTTATTGCGTTGGTTGCGAGTTCTTGGTTTGTTTGTGTAGGTGCGTGGGACTTTTGAGGAGCCTCCTACTGGATTGATACCTTGGTTCTCAAAAACTAAGGGAAATACTTACGCTACTATTGCTGCATGACCCTTTCCTCTTCAAGGAAAACCAACACAAGCTCAAGACATAGCAAGAAGGATTTCTGGCGCCGTTGCTGGGGAGGTCTTTGCTCAAGTCAAGACATACCAAGTACCCATCACAAACTCATCTCCCTCGCATTTACATTATTTGCCATTTGCCTCTCGTTTTCCTCTCCCCCACTTCACCCTTGCCGTTTTATTTGGTCTCTCTTTCCCAATCTTCTCCTCTCTTTTTCGCTTGCCTTTTTCCGGGTGCTCGTGTGCTGGTTCGTTTACCTTGTCGCTATGGCTAGTCCTCCTATCCTTATTATTACTCCCGAGCATGAAATCCTCAATTTTAAGCAAAGGGAGGGAGAAAATTTAAAAGATGCTTGGCATAGAATTTGCAATGCTCAAAATAGATCTACTAGGAAGCTTTCTACTTCCGTTCTTCTCCGCAATTTTTATGTAGGCATCACTCTTTGGAATAGTTGTGTTCTTGATACTATTGCCAGAGGTGATTTTCTGAGTAGCCATACGTTTGATGTTTATAATGCTATGTTAGATTTGTTTGGCCCACCACCTCTTTCGGTTAATGGAACTGTTTTAACTTTAGAACATGTTATGCAACGGCTTGATATTATTGAAAATAAAATTGCCACTGTTGAGTTGATTGAAAATTTGGATAAAAAGATTCATAATCATATCACCCAATATGGATCTAGGGGTGGAGTTACTTTGAAAAATCTTAAAGAGAAAGAACGTATAGTTAATGAAAAAAATAGATCTAGATTCTGCTAGAATTGGTAAACTTGAGGATATAATTACCAACTTAGGTTCGACATTTTCTTCCATGAAAAACACTCCAAACCCCCTACAAAAACCGCCAAGTTTACTTATGTTCCTAAAAATAAGGGTGAATCTTCTAGTAAGGGGGACGTGGATCTCAAATCCATAAGTGTTCATCCCAATTGTCTTTCTATCGTTAAGGAACCTTTTGCTACAAACAAATTTCCTGAATTTTTTCCCAAAGGTTTAATCCTTGCCAAAAAGGGAGAACCCCCTAAAGATTATAAGTGCTCTACTTATGAATCAAGTGCCAAAGATGGCACTACTTAGATCTATCTTCGCTTTTATGCCTAGCTAGGGGCGTTAAACGATAGTGCTAGTTGGGAGGCAACCCAATTTTCTTTGTGTTTTTTTGTTCCTGTTTAGTAATAAATATTGCATCTACTCTCTGTTTAGATGTGTTTTTATGTTTTAATTAGTGTTTGTGCCAAGTAGAACCTATATGATAACCTATGATGATAGTTGTTTTGATTCTGCTGAAAAACAGAAACTTTGCGTGCACAAATTTAATTTTGTTAAATCACAGAAACGTGCTTTGTTGATTCTTTTTTCTGCTGATCAATAGATAAATTTTCCAGGACTTCCTATTTTGGTAGGATTTTTAGAGTTCCATAAGTTTGCGTTAGTTACATATTGCTACAGACTATTCTGTTTTTGACAGATTCTGTTTTTCGTGTGTTGTTTGCTTAATTTGATGCATCTATGGCTAGTAAAATAGTTTATAAACCATAGAGAAGTTGGAATACAGTAGGTTTAACACGAAATTAAATAAATAATGAGCTCATTACAGTACCTTATGTGGTGGTTTTGTTTTCTTTCACTAACGGAGCTTATAAGATTTCCTGTTGAGTTTTGTGTTGTGAAGTTTTCATGTTTTGGGTAAAGCTTTTATGGAATATGGAATAAGGAGTGGCAAAATCCTAAGCTTGGGGATGCCCATGGCACCCCAAGATATTCAAGAATAGCCAAAAGCCTAAGCTTGGGGATGCCCCGGGAAGGCATCCCCTCTTTCGTCTTCGTTCATTGGTAACTTTACTTGGAGCTATATTTTTATTCGCCACATGATATGTGTTTTGCTTGGAGCGTCGTGTATTATATTAGTCTTTGCTTTTTAGTTTACCACAATCATCCTTGCTGTACACACCTTTTGGTAGAAGCCTACTTGATTATAATTTATTAGAATATGCTATGTGCTTCACTTATATCTTTTGAGCTTGATAGTTTTTGCTCTAGTGCTTCACTTATATCTTTTAGAGCATGACGGTGGCTTAATTTTATAGAAATTGCTAGTCTCTCATGCTTCACTTACATTATTTTGAGAGTCTTTTAGAACAGCATGGTATTTTCTTTGGTTATGAAATTGGTCCTAGAATGGTAGGCATCCAAGTTGGGTATAATAAAAACTATCATAGAAAGTGAATTGGATGCTATGATCAATTTGATACTTGATAATTGTTTTGAGATATGGAGGTAGCGACATTAAAGTTATGCTAGTTGGGTGATTATGAATTCAAAGAATGCTTTGGTTGAAGTTAGCAAGTCCCGTAGCATGCACGTATGGTTAAAGTTGTGTAACAAATTTGAAACATGAAGTGTACCTGGCTTGTGCATCCTTATGAGTGGCGGTCGAGGACGAGAGATGGTGTTTTCCTACCAATCTATCCACCTAGGAGCATGCGCGTAGTGCTTGATTTTTGATGGCTTCTAAATTTTTGCAATAAGTATATGAGTTCTTTTGACTAATGTTGAGTCCATGGATTATACACACTTTTACCTTTCTACCATTGCTAGCCTCTTCGGTACCGTGCATTGCCCTTTCTCACCTTGAGAGTTGGTGCAAACTTTGCCGGTGCATCCAAACCCCGTGATACGATACGTTCTATCACACATAAACCTCCTTATATCTTCCTAAAAACAGCCACCATACCTACCTATTATGGCATTTCCATAGCCATTCTAAGATATATTGCCATGCAACTTTCCACCGTTCCATTCATCATCATCATGACATACTCTACTTTTGTCATATTGCCATTGCATGATCATGTAGTTGACATCGTATTTGTGGCAAAGCCACCATGCATTATTTTTCATACATGTCACTCTTGATTTATTGCATCATCCCGGTACACCGCCGGAGGCATTCATATAGAGTCATATCTTGTTCTAGTTTCGAGTTGTAATTCATATGTTGTAATCAATGAAAGTGTGATGATGATCATTATTAGAGCATTTCCCAAAAAAAGGCCAAAAGAAAAAAAGGAAAGGCCCAAAAGAAAAAAAAAGAAAAAAATAAAAAAAATAAAAAGGGCAATGCTACTATCTCTTTTCCACACTTGTGCTTCAAAGTAGCACCATGTTCTTCATGTAGTGAGTCTCATATATTGTGCTTCAAAGTAGCACCATGTTTTTCATATAGTGAGTCTCATAGGTTGTATTTTTCATACTAGTGGGAATTTTTCATTATAGAACTTGGCTTGTATATTCCTACGATGGGCTTCCTCAAATGCCCTAGGTCTTCGTGAGCAAGCAAGTTGGATGCACACCCACTAGTTTTCTTTGTTGAGCATTCATTTATAGCTCTAGTGCATCCATTGCATGGCAATCCCTACTCCTCATGTTGACATCAATTGATAGGCATCTCCATATCCCGTTGATTATCCTCGTCAATGTGAGACTTTCTCTTTTTTTTGTCTTCTCCACACAATCCCCATCATCATATTCTATTCCACCCATAGTGCTATATCCATGGCTCACGCTCATGTACTGCGTGAAGGTTGAAAAAGTTTGAGATTATTTAAGTATGAAACAATTGCTTGGCTTGTCATCGGGGGTATAGAAGTTGGGAATATCTTTGTGTGACAAAAATGAAGCATAGACTAACTATATGATTTTGTAGGGATGAACTTTCTTTGTCATGTTATTTTGACAAGACATGATTACTTTGATTAGTATGCTTGAAGTGTTACTATTTCTTTTATCAATATGAACTTTTATTTTGAATCATTTGGATCTGAACATTCATGCCACAATAAAGAAAATTACATTGAGAATTATGCTAGGTAGAATTCCACATCAAAAATTATGTTTTTATCATTTACCTACTCGAGGACGAGCAGGAATTAAGCTTGGGGATGCTTGATACGTCTTCAATGTATCTATAATTTTTGATTGTTCCATGCTATTATATTACCCCTTTTGGATGTTTATGGGCTTTATTCTACACATTTATATCATTTTTGGGACTAACCTACTAACCGGAGGCCCAGCACGTATTGCTGTTTTTTTGCCTATTTCAGTATTTCGAAGAAAAGGAATAATAAACGGAGTCCAAACGGAATGAAACCTTTGAAGGCGTGATTTTTGGAACAAACTTGATCCAGAGGACTTGGAGTGCAAGTCAAGAAGCAGCTGAGGCGGCCACGAGAGGGTAGGGCGTGCCCCCCCCCATAGGGTGCGGCCCCTGTCTCGTGGGCCCCTCGGGCGGCCACCGACGTACTTCTTCCTCCTATATAAGCCTAGGTACCCCGAAAACATCCAGGGAGCACCCGAAACACAATTTCCACCGCCGTAACCTTCTATATCTGCGAGATCCCATCTTGGAGCCTTCGCCGGTGCTCTGCCAGAGGGGGAATCGACCATGGAGGGCTTCTACATCAACACCATAGCCCTTCCGATGAGTTGTGGGTAGTCTACCACAGACCTTCGTGTCCATAGTTATTATCTAGATGACTTCTTCTCTCTTTTTGGATCTCAATACAATGTTCTCCCCCTCTCTTGTGGAGATCTATTTGATGTAATCTCTTTTTGCGGTGTGTTTGTCGAGATCCAATGAATTGTGGGTTTATGATCAAGTTTATCTATGAGAAATATTTGAATCTCCTCTGAACTCTTTTATGTATGATTGAGTTATCTTTGAAAGTCTCTTCGAACTATCAGTTTGGTTTGGCCTACTAGATTGATCTTTCTTGCCATGGGATAAGTGCTTAGCTTTGGGTTCAATCTTGCGGTGTCCTTACCCAGTGACAGAAAGGGTTACAAGGCACGTATTGTATTGTTGCCATCGAGGATAAAAAGATGGGGTTTATATCATATTGCATGAGTTTATCCCTCTACATCATGTCATCTTGCTTAATGCGTTATTCTGTTCTTTGTGAACTTAATACTCTAGATGCAGGCAGGAGTCGGTCGATGTGTGGAGTAATAGTAGTAGATGCAGGCAGGAGTCGGTCTACTTGTTGCGGACGTGATGCCTATATACATGATCATGCCTAGATAATCTCATAATTATTCGCTTTTCTATCAACTGCTCGACAGTAATTTGTTCACCCACCGTAATACTTATGCTATCTCGAGAGAAGCCTCTAGTGAAACCTATGGCCCCCGGGTCTATCTCTTATCATATTTGCTTCCAATCTACTTTTATTTGCATCTTTACTTTTTGCATCTATCTTATAAAATACCAAAAATATATTTATCTTATCATACTATCTCTATCAGATCTCACTTTCGCAAGTGGCCGTGAAGGGATTGACAACCCCTTTATTGCGTTGGTTGCGAGTTCTTGGTTTGTTTGTGTAGGTGCGTGGGACTTTTGAGGATCCTCCTACTAGATTGATACCTTGGTTCTCAAAAACTGAGGGAAATACTTACGCTACTATTGCTGCATCACCCTTTCCTCTTCAAGGAAAACCAACGCAAGCTCAAGATGTAGCAGTGGCGCCCCCCTTTCCCTCTCCCTCTTCCTCTCCCTTCCTTTCCCTCTTCCACCAGGTGGCATCCTACTAGGACTTGGAGTCCTAGTAGGACTCCCTTCTCCTGGCGCGCCCTGCAAGGGTCGACCGGCCTTCCCCTCTCTTCCTTTATATACGAGGGGCACCCCAAAGCACATCAAGTTCTCTTAACCGTGTGCGCTGCCCCCCTCCATAGTTACACACCTTAGCCATATCGTCGTAGTGCTTAGGCGAAGCCTTGTGTCGGTAACATCATCAACACCGTCTCCACACCATCGTGCTGACAGAACTCTCCCTCGTCCTCAACTGGATCAAGAGCTCGAGGGACGTCATTGGGTTGAATGTGTGCTGAACGCGGAGGTGCCGTATGGTTGTTGCTTGGATCGGTTGGATCGCGAAGACTTTCGACTACATCCACTGCGTTAACTAAACGCTTCTGCTTTCGGTCTACGAGGGTACATGGACACGCTTTCCCCTCTCGTTAATATGCATCTCCTAGATGGATCTTGAGTTATCGTAGGATTTTTTTTGAAATTACCACGTTCCCCAACAGTGGCATCCGAGCCAGGTCTATGCGTAGATGTTTTATGCATGAGTAGAACACAAAGAGTTGTGGGTGATAATAGTCATACTGCTTACCACCAACATCCTTCTTTGATTCGGCGGTATTGTTGGATGAAGCGGCCCAGACCAACATTACATGACCGCGTTCAAGAGACTGGTTCTACCGACGTGCTTCTGCACATAGGTGGCTGGCAGGTGTCTGTTTCTCCAACTTTAGTTGAATCGAGTTTGACTATGGCCGGTCCTTGTTGAAGGTTAAAACAACAGACTTGACGAAAAATCGTTGTGGTTTTGATGCGTAGGTAAGAATGGTTCTTGCTAGAAGCCCATAGTAGCCACATAAAATTTGCAACAACACTACAAAAAAATACACTTCCGTGATGATACGTGTTTGTCACAGTAGGTCACATTTTTTGTCATGCATGTACATCCATGACGATTTTATGACAGAATCAAGATATTTATACCTGTGCTGTCGTAGAAGTGTTCCATGACATTACCAAAATTATCATCACGGAAGTGTCCACTTCCATGACGATAAATCATGCGTCACAGAAGTGCTTTCGTCAAGGGTGATCGACACGTGGCATCCACCGTAACGAAACACCGTTAAGCTATCAGGTCCGGTTTTGGATCCGATAACCCGTTAACAACCCGGACCAATGGGGATTTTCCACGTGTAAAATCATCATTGGCCGAAGTAAACACGTGTTGCCTCACCGTTGGGACATATGTCATCCACTCATTGGACAGGAGGCGCCTATGATAGGTCAACACGTGGCACGGCCCAACAGTGGCCCATTCCGGTGAAAAAGTCCGGCCCAGTAAAAATTAGCAGGCCGGCCCATATAAGGCCTACTTGTGTCAGGTCCATTTAAGCCCACGGCCCATACGATATGTGCCAATTCGGCCCGTCAACGGCCCGTTAAAGAATTTACACCATTGCAGCCCATCGTCAATTTGAGCCTGTTAACAGCCCGCTACATATTTGGCCTCCATATCGGCCCGATGAGATTTCGGCCTGTTAACGGCCCATTCAATGGATGGGCCAATTTTCAGGATGTACATCTTTCGGCCTTTTAGCGACCCATTTAAATGTTGGGCTAATTTCCAGCCCGGTGTGTCTTTCAGCCTGTTGACGATCCATAAATATGATGGGCCATTTGTAGTCGGACCTGAGTTTCGGCCTTTTAGCGGCCCATTTAAGTGTTTGGCCAATTTCCGGCCCGGTGTTACTTTCAGCCTGTTGACGGCGTATAAATCAGTTGAGCCATTTGTAGTCGGACTTGAGTTTTGTCCTTTTAGCGACCCATTTAAGTGTTGGGCCAATTCCCGGCCCTGTGTGCCTTTCGGCCTGTTAACGGACCATAAATGAGTTGGGCCATTTGTAGTCGGACCTTAGTTTTGGCCTTTTAACGGCCCATGCCCTTCATGGTCCAATACCAGCCCAGTTTCTCTTCCGGCCTGCTAAAGGCCCACAACACAGTTGGGCCATTTGCAATACGACCTGACTTTCGGCCTCTTAGCAGCCCATGCTCTTCATGGTCCAGTACAAGCCCGCTGTCTCTTTCGACCTGCTAAAGGCCTACAGTATAGTTGGGCCATATGTAGCCCAAACTTAGTAACGGCCTATTAAGGGCCCGTGAAATAAATTGGGCCCACCTGTTGCCCGCTTCAATGTCGGGCTGTTAACGACCCGGGAGGTAGGAGAGCCGACCATTAACTTCCGGACTAGTAACGACCCATTAACTTAATGGGCCCACTAAAGTTTGTACATGTCTTTAGGCCAAATTAGATAATTTGAGCCCATTACGACGAGCAATTATGCACAGGACCAAAACCGATCAAGCAAAGGTATGCCATACAGGGAATAACATTGCACATCCAGCATATATTACAGGAAATTACATCCACTGGGCAATCAAAGATTGATGCCAGTGCAAATAAATGAGCAGAACCTAACCATCTACAACGTCACAATCTGCAACCTCAGCATAGATGACACCCATAAGCATGTGGGCAAGTTCTTGCTGCTTTGCTACACTGTCTCTAAAAACATAGATCAGTTGTTGTGTCGCACGACTCTGCACCTCTGATTCATCCACCATTTCCATCATTGCTTCAGCCATTAATTGGTTCACAAACATACATTTATTCTGTTGCACTCGAGACAGAGGATACTGAACAGATTCAGATGGCGATTTTGGCAGGCTTGTATTATTGATAGTGGAGAGTGTCTCGACCACTGCATCATAACAGAAATTAGGACGGGAACCAAACAGATTAATCATGAGTTATTGCCATACTACCTGGCCTAGATTTACTGGAAAGAAACAATGGGGTTGCCTTGCTGTTTTCAGAGTTTGTCTTCTTATCTTCAACAACCTGCACAAAATTAACACACTAGCATTGCTATCATTGGCCAAGTCAGATAATAGGAAAGCAACATTGACACAACGAATGTTTGGGCAACTAGCCTACACCAAATTAACACAATATGGCATAGCTATCATCAGCCAGGTAAGGTAATACGAAAACAACATTGACACAATGAATGAATGGGCAACCAGAGAAGCACTACAATTCAGTAATGTGCGAGATATGAGATAGTACATTCATGCAGCTCAGTATGCAAAACTACCAGATAGTTTTCCTTACAAAAATCAACATTGGCGCCTTTAACATTTTGCTACAACTAATTTTAGATCAGATAAAAGTTAGATTCACGCCGATTAACAAAATACATGCTGATGTAAAAATATAGTGATATACAACAGGTACTTACATCAGCATTGGAGCACAGAGAATTCCCGCAAGATATTTTCCTCAAATACGATCCCAATGGAGGAAGTCTTCTATTGTTTAACCTTATTTTCTAAAAGAGAGATGGCTAAGACACATGTAGAAAATATGATCAGAATGCTATAAAATTTCATGATGCAAGGATACGCACACGCTTCTTAGAATGGAGTTGACATTCTTCTGCTGGACTGGAGCAGACTAGTTCTTTGGCCACTGGAATCTGCTTATTATCAGTGGGAGTTGGGTTTCCCTGTGCTGGAGCAGTATCTATGAAAAATGGAGTTGGTTTATTATCTCCTGGCGTTTGGATCTTTTGCAAAGACCTGGTTTGTAACCCTTCATATTCTAACATAGCCGTCTTCCCCTTGCATGCCTTATATAGAAGAATGGTGATTCAGTTATAAAAAATGCTACAACAGAGATGGAATAGGTACTGAAGAATAGAAAGGCATGACATATTGACATGTATTCCCTCCACCCGAAAATAAATGGATGGGTCTAGGCGTATTTCAGTTCTAGATACATCCAGTTTTATCCATTTCTGCGACATGTAATCCAGACGGAGGGAGTATGACGTAAGAGCTAGGGATACGACAGGACAACACGGTAAACAAAAAACACTAAAAAACCCACTGCAGAACCAAAGTATTCAAACCCACTAATATGAGATAGTACACTCATGCAGCTCAGGATGCAAAACTACAAGGCAATTTTCCTTACAAAAATCAACATTGTGGCCTTTAATCATACATTTTGCTACAACTAAATTTAGATTAGATAAATGTTGGATTCACGCTGATTAACAAAATACATGCTGATGTAAAAATATAGTGATATACAACAGGTACTTACATCTACATTGGAGCACAGAGAATTCCTGCAAGAATCTTTCCTCATAAACGATACCATTGCGGAAATTCTTCTATCTGTTAAGCTTATTTTCTAAAAGAGAGATGGGTAAGAAACATGTAGAAAATATGATCAGCATGCTATAAAATTTCATGATGCAAGGATATGCACACGCTTCTTAGAATGGAGTTGACACATTTTTGCTGGACTGGAGCGGACTAGTTTTTTGGCCACTAGAATCTGCTTATTATCAGTAGGAGTTGGGTTTCTCTATGCTGGAGGAGTATCTATAAAAACTAGAGCTGGTTTATTATCTCCTGGCGTTTGGATCTTTTGCAAAGGCCTTGTTTGTAACCCTTCAGATTCTAACATAGTTGTCTTCCCCTTGCATGCCTTGTATAGAAGAATGATGCTTTAATTATAAAACATGCGACAGCAGAGAGATGGAATAGGTACTGAAGAATAGAAAGGCATGACATATTGACATGTATTCCCTCCATCCGGAAAAAATGGATGGGTCTAGGCGTATTTCAGTTCTAGATACATCCTTTTTTATCCATTTCGTTAACATGTAATCCGAACGGAGGGGGTATGGTGTAAGAGCTAGGGATACGATAGGACAACGCAGCAAAAAAATTACTAGTTGAATGTAAAACTGTATGCTAGCGGAATACATACAGAAATAACTAAGGCAACATACACGTGTATGATTGGGAAAATAAGATGGCATTGCAACAGAGCACTAGAACAACACTTCAATGTAAAAAACATGGTATGGTAGACATATGAAGTACATACTGATGAATAACGATGCTTAAGATATTCAGAAGCATGGTGTCCAAATTAAGCAGATGACATTGCGATAGAGTAGAATGACAGTACTTGAATTTGAAAACATGTTATCATGAATGGAATAGGTACTGAAAAACAGGAAGGCATGACATATTTACATGCATGATCAGCATGCTAAGCACATGGCATTGCAACAGAGTAGATACACTCCAGGACATTATATGCATGTTGTACCCATATCACAGGCCAAGTTAGAGCAAGGACCTTGTGGGGTGAAGAGGATTCATCATCTTTCTGCAAGTCTTCTGAAGAACTGCCTTACATGTTCCATCATATTGGGTATCATTGACATCAAGTTTATTGGCCTTTACATTGCTCCGTGAGGTTCTTGTGGATATATCAGTGTGTGCAATTATATCTGACATGCATGGAAGACAACTAGTAGTTAGATTTATGTAATGAGTGCCTATAGGAGACGACATAAATAGTAGGACTGGGGTTAACTAGCAGCAACATGTCTCATAAACTAAAGGGAGAATAGAGATGAAAGCTACAGAATATGTATCGTTTGTACTCGAGATTAACTAGATGGCACACAAAAGTATTAAAGAACAACATAGGTAATACTAGAAGTGGTATAAGACTATAATCACCGGCCTGTGGGATAGCATTGGCTGATGGATGATAACTATGGAACAACGTTACCTAAAGAACAAGTATCTTAGCTAAACTATGGAACAACGTTAACTCCTGAACAAGACCCATAAGAGATCAACATGAATATACAGTGAAATGTGATGATCTATTTTCCATGCTTAGATGAATAACAAAGCCATAAATGTTGCACACAAGTAAGATGAGGGTACAACCTATCTGGCTGCCATCCATAGGAGTGAGCATCATGTGCTGACTTGTCGATGGCCCTGCAGTTGTTATGGCTGTCCATGTCGGGCACACCCATTCGATGCAGGGAACTGTTGAGTGGGTACTATAGCTCCCTTCTGGTGTATGCTTCCCTTGTTGGAGCAGCTGCGGTGAGTCAGAAGATGGCGTGTCTGAAGATGCAGATAACGCATAATGTTAAGAACAACATATCTCTTTGATCTGAAGAAATACACTAAGAGATCAACAGCAAGGTACGAGAGTGGTCACACGTCTATTGACTGAAGACTAAATTGGGGTCACACAATCTTATTTTATTTTGGTACTGTCTGATCTACGCCGGATGGCTTGATGGCCGTCTTGTGCCTCCCAACTGACACTGTTCGGAATCTTCCCCGAAAGAGGCAGCGACCAATGGCAGAGCAGCCTGCCTCCGCCGTCTGGTGGCCCCAGCCAAAACCCCGCTCCCCGCCCCACCGCACTGCCGTGGTTGCGCCACCCCCGGGCCAATCCACAAAGACTCCCCGTCATCCAGATCCGGCGGGGGCAGTACCTTCAACCCATGCAACTCTAAAAGATAGCCATCTAAGCACTGCTTCCGCAGAGAACTTGCGGCCCCGCACCCTTACGTTAGACACCAGCCAATCGACAGCCTAGGAGATCCTCCGCCTCGAGGGGTGTTGCTTCCTATTGGGAGTTAATTAGCCCAGAATAAAAATTTAGACAACTGACGCCTAAATAAAGTGATTTGAGATGAGGGTGCGACCTATCTGGCGGCATGGTGAAGTAGGCAGGTCCAACTGCCGAGTTGGTGAGGCCGGCGCGGTTGCGGTGGCGACCGGCGGCAGGGAAAGAGCGATGTCGTGATGGTCAACGGCTACGGGGAAGCAGCGCCAGGACTCTGGATGGATTCGAAGTTGGAGCCGCTCCGGCGCCGTGAACAACGGCGGTGGTGAATCGGCTCTGGTACAGTTCACGCGTCCGTCGTCGAGGCAGCACCAGCAGAACGGAGTAAGAGGCACATGGCCCAGTGCACGGCGACAAATGGATAGCATCTCCGGCATTAGGGAGGAGGGCGGCTGTGAAATTGGTGCGGTGGGGGGTGTAATGGAGGTGGGGCTGAGGTTTCACGGCTCGGGAGAAGGGAGCTTCCCGGGGAGAAGGTGATTTGGTGCCCACGAG